>NW_028319479.1:0-110000 GCF_062004578.1 Staurois parvus | reverse complement strand
AATAAAGGAGAATTATAGAGTAGAATAAAAAGAATGGAAAAGAATAGAAAATAAAAGAACAGAATAGAATATAAAAAAAAAATATAGAATAGAATAAAACAGAATATAACTATCTTCAAAAATTAGAATCGAATAGAAGCAGCTATTCTTCACGGTGAATTCAGATTTCTTTGTTTCGGATTTGATTCGAATACTTCAATCGATGGGAATAATGTAACATAACGAATCGAGCCGAAAGGAAACTATTTTTTTTACGCATTTCATACCGAAAGCCAACGCGCCACGGCAGTGAAACGGGCATTTGGGGGCCACTCAGGGACTGAAGGTGCCAAGAAGTTTCTGTGGTTCCTTCACTGCCCTGTCCCCCCCCCCCTCTTTGTTTTCAGGCCCTGGGGGATGACGCGTTCCAGCGCTCCATTGTGAACGGACTCTATACCGCCCCTCGGTGGTCCTCGCTGGGACTCTCCTGTTCTTTGATCTCGGGATTTGGACCTGCTGGGGGGGCTCTGGGTGGGAGGGGTCAGGAATGTCTGTGATTGTTGGTTTATCGCACTCTTTCTGTGATTTATGGCGTTTGTTCCGCCGCCAGGTGAATGTCTGCGCAGGAGGAAATGTGTGAATGGGGGTTATTGTGTGCCTGGAGGAGACAGGATTACCCCCCCCCCCCCCCCCCCCCCATTCATATCTCTCATCGGTGATACATAATAGACGACTCCCTGTCATTATCATATTTCCAGAGTGACGGCGGCAGGACGATCGTTGGATGGAACTTCGCACAGACACAACCGTCCCCAGGTGTTCCGGAGGGGGGGGGGCGTTCTGGGAGTCTGCAGAAGTATGGGAGGGAAATCGGAGACATTGCGTGTTAAAGTGGACCTGTCAGCGATTCTACACTTCCAATAATCGGTTCCCGACACCCCACAACACGCAATGTCTGGAAATGACCGTCGGATCGTTACGGAAAGCAGTTGAATGAAGTCAATGACCCGTCGCAGCAGAGATGTCAGGGAGGCGCAGGGAGCTGCAGGGCGAGCTGCCTCTTTGGGTAACCCCTAGTGCTCTGGGGGGTCTTTGTCGTGAACGAAATGTTGAACTGAAAAGCGGAGATTGTATATAAATATCAGGAAATTTAAATCCGTGATTCAGCCCGGGTTCACATACATGCGGCGCGGTATAGCGTATGTGATTCGCACGGGAACCGAACCGCATTCCTCTGCGGATCACATGCGATTTGTGCGCGGTGCGATCGGAAGGCGTACATTATGTATGGCTCTATTCCCACCAAAAAGGTGCAGGACCCTTTTTTGGGTCCGCACTAGAATCGGATCACACGGGTATTCACACCTACGCGATCCGATTCTGCACATCGCATAGCTGCTGGGCTGCTTCATTGGGTAACCCCTAGTGCTCTGGGGGGTCTTTGTCGTGAACGAAATGTTGAACTGAAAAGCGGAGATTGTATATAAATATCAGGAAATATAAATCCGTGATTCAGCCCGGGTTCACATACATGCGGCGCGGTATAGCGTATGTGATTCGCACGGGAACCGAACCGCATTCCTCTGCGGATCACATGCGATTTGTGCGCGGTGCGATCGGAAGGCGTACATTATGTATGGCTCTATTCCCACCAAAAAGGCGCAGGACTAGAATCGGATCACACGGGTGTTCACACCTACGCGATCCGATTCTGCACATCGCACCGCGTTCTGCGGACCGATTTCGGGATGTCGTTAACATACACACCCGCAGCGGTTCGCATGAACGGGGTGAGATTCTGATGCGATGCGGAATTTGCACTGAAAACGCTGCGAATTCCGCACCGCATCAGCGTGAACCCCGGCTCCATCCGAGACATTGCGTGTTAAAGTGGACCTGTCAGCGATTCTACACTTCCAGTAATCGGTTCCCGACACCCCACAACACGCAACGTCTGGAAATGACCGTCGGATCCTACGGAAAGCAGTTGAATGAAGTCAATGACCCGTCGCAGCAGAGATGTCAGGGAGGCGCAGGGAGCTGCAGGGCGAGCTGCCTCTTTGGGTAACCCCTAGTGCTCTGGGGAGTCTTTGTCGTGAATGAAATGTTGAACTGAAAAGCGGAGATTGTATATAAATATCAGGAAATTTAAATCCGTGATGAAGACAAATAAATGAGTATTGCTATAACCCCCCCCCCCGGGGTCACATCAAAGCCGATTTTGAAACTGTGCGACTTACAGGGATGTCACCCGATTTCGGGTGACCTGCCGATTTTGTTGCGATTTGCAAGTCATCTGACGCAGAGGTCTATGCAAATCGCAACAAACGTAGCGCATGGACTACTATAGAAATCGGTTCGGATCCAACCAAGACCAAGGGAAGAGGGATCTAAGGGATGGTCAGGGCAAGTAAAGGGGCTTCCTGAGAGCCAGGGCAGGATGAAGGGGTCAGTGAAGGCTGGAATGGGAAGAGGTAGTCCCTGGGGGCCAAGGCGGAGATAGGGGGGCTCAGAGGGCCAGAGCAAGAAGAGGGGCTTCCTTTAGGGCCAGGACAGGATAAAGAGGTCAGTGAGGGCAGCTATGGGAAGAGGTAGTCCCTGGGGGCCAAGACAGGAATAGGGGGGCTAAGAGGACGGGGACAAGACAAGGATGCCCATGGGATTTAGGGTAGGGATAGGGGGCCAGGAGCAAGAAGAGGGGGTTTCTGAGGGCCAAGACATGGATAGGGGGGCTCAGAGGGCCAGGGCAAGAATAGGGGTTTCCTTTAGGACCAGGGCAGGATAAAGAGGTCAGTGAAGGCAGCTATGGGAAGAGGTAGTCCCTGGGGGCCAAGACAGGAATAGGGGGGCTAAGAGGACGGGGACAAGAAGAGGGCCAGAGCAGGATAAAGGGGCCCGTGATGGCAGATATGGGTAGAAGTAGTCCCTGGGGGCCAAAGCAGAGATAAGGGGGCTCAGAGGGCCAGGGCAGGGAAGGATAAAGGAGTCAATGAAGGCAGATATGGGAAGAGGTAGTTCCTGAGGGCCAAGGCAGGATGAAGGGGTCAGTGAAGGCTGGAATGGGAAGAGGTAGTCCCTGGGGGCCAAGGTGGAGATAGGGGGGCTCAGAGGGCCAGGGCAAGAATAGGGGTTTCCTTTAGGACCAGGGAAGGATAAAGGGGTCAGTTAAGGCTGGAATGGGAAGAGGTAGTCCCTGGGGGCCAAGGTGGAGATAGGGGGGCTCAGAGGGCCAGGGCAAGAATAGGGGTTTCCTTTAGGACCAGGGAAGGATAAAGGGGTCAGTTAAGGCTGGTATGGGAAGAGGTAATCCCTGAGGGCCAAGACAGGAATAGGGGGGCTAAGAGGACGGGGACAAGACAAGGATGCCCATGTGATTTAGGGTAGGGATAGGGGGCCAGGAGCAAGAAGAGGGGGTTCCTGATGGCCAAGACATGGATAGGGGGGCTCAGAGGGCTAGGACAAGAAGAGGGCCAGGGCATTAAGATGGGGTTCCTTTAGGGCCAGGGAAGGATAAAGGAGTCAATGAAGGCAGATATGGGAAGAGGTGGTCCCTGAGGGCCAAGGCAGAGATAGGGGGGCTCAGAGGGCTAGGACAGGAAGAGGGCCAGAGCAGGATAAAGGGGCCCGTGATGGCAGATATGGGAAGAGGTGGTCCCTGAGGGCCAAGACATGGATAGGGGGGCTCAGAGGGCTAGGACAAGAAGAGGGCCAGAGCAGGATAAAGGGGCCCGTGATGGCAGATATGGGAAGAGGTGGTCCCTGAGGGCCAAGGCAGAGATAGGAGACTCAGAGGGCCAGGGCAAGAATAGGGGTTTCCTTTAGGACCAGGGAAGGATAAAGGGGTCAGTTAAGGCTGGTACGGGAAGAGGTGGTCCCTAAGGGCCAAGGCAGAGATAAGGGAGCTCAGAGGGCCAGGGCATTAAGAGGGGGTTCCTTTAGGGTCAGGGAAGGATAAAGGAGTCAATGAAGGCAGATATGGGAAGAGGTGGTCCCTGAGGGCCAAAGCAGGGATAGGGGGGCTCAGAAGGCCAGGGCAAGAAGCAGGGGTTCCTTTAGGGCCAGGGCAGGATAAAGGGGTCAATGGAGGCAGATATGGGAAAAGTTGGTCCCTGAGGTTTAAGGCAGAAATAGGGGGGCTAAGAGGGCTGGGGCAAGACAAGGGTGTCCATGAGGGCCAGGGCAGGGATGGGGGGGCTCAGAAGGCTGGGGCAAGAAGAGGGGATTCCTGAGGGACAAGACATGGCAGGGGGGAGGGGGGCTCAAAGGACCAGGGAAAGTAGAGGGGCTTTCTGTGGGCCAGGGCAGGTTCCTCTGACTTTCCCTGGGGGGGGGTCCTGGGGTGACCGCCATGACCTCCTCTGTGTAGTCACCGGCATGGGACCGGCATGTGATGAGAATCACCGGAATCCGGCTCTGACCTTAGTAGTCAGGTGTAGGTGACAGGCGGACGTGGCATCCCGGGGGCCCCTCCGTGTCATGTTGGGACCCGCAGAATGTTGTTCTATAAAACAAACACTTTATGTTTTTCCAGTAAACGTTATTTCTGAAAAATGCGGCTCAGCGTTGCGCAATGTCAGCTGCAAGATTGGGCAATGCGAAGACGACCAGAGAATTCACATATTTCCATGGAGGCCGCCACAAGGAAGCTGCAGAGAGAAGCAGAGGCCCAGCGAGGCCGGATCCCGGGACCCTCAAATCCCCCCGGGAAACGGACAGCCATGTATACACACAGAGGGATGGAAACTGTCAGAATATCCCCCATTGTCTGTACAATACGACTAATACTGAGCTGACGTCTGAAATATGAGCTGTCTGGGCTCCCCACTAACCTCCATTCACATGCAGGCCTGGACTGGAGGCATCTGGGGGAAGAAGGTTCGAGTTTTGGCAGTTTTATTGGGTAGGACTTCAAGGCAAACGATCAACAAACTCATATACATCGGTCCTAAACCTTTGTGTACCAGTACTGTGTGCACCCAGAAGAAGGGGGAGACTCCCAATGAAGGGGGTACAAGGGGGTAGACTCCCAATGAAGGGGGTAGAAAGGGGTAGACTCCCAATGAAGGGGGTACAAGGGGGTAGACTCCCAATGAAGGGGGTAGAAAGGGGTAGACTCCCAATGAAGGGTGTACAAGGGGGTAGACTCCCAATGAAGGGTGTAGAAGGGGGTAGACTCCCAATGAAGGGTGTACAAGGGGGTAGACTCCCAATGAAGGGTGTACAAGGGGGTAGACTCCCAATGAAGGGTGTACAAGGGGGTAGTCTCCTAATGAAGGGGGTACAAGGGGGAGACTCCCAATGAAGGGGGTACAAGGGGGTAGTCTCCTAATGAAGGGGGTAGAAAGGGGTAGACTCACAACGAAGGGGGTAGAAAGGCTGAGACTCCCAATGAAGGGGGTAGAAAGGGGTAGACTTCCAATGAAGGGGGTACAAGGGGGTAGTCTCCTAATGAAGGGGGTAGAAAGGGGTAGACTCCCAATGAAGGGGGTAGAAAGGGGTAGACTCCCAATGAAAGGAGTAGAAAGGGGTAGACTTCCAATGAAGGGGTAGAAGAAGGTAAATGAAGGTAGATTTCCATTGAAGGGGAAGAAGGGGGTAAAATCCCAATGAAGGGGGTAGACTCTTAAGGAAGAGGATAGAAGTGGTGGCGACTCCCAGTAAAAAGGGTAGAAAAAGGTAGATTTCCATTGAAGAGGGGAGAAGGGGGTAAAATCCCAATGAAGAAGATAGAAGAAGACAGATTTTTATTGAAGGGGGAAAAGGGGGGTAAAATCCCAAAGAAGGGGGCAGTAGGGGTTGATGTCTAATGAGGAGTATAGAAGAGGGGGAGACTTCCATTGAAGGCGGTAGAAGGAGGTAGATTTCCATTGAAGAGGGGAGAAGGGGGTAAAATCCCAATGAAGAAGGTAGAAGAAGGGGAGACTCCCAATGAAAGATGTAGAAGAAGGTAGATTTCCATTGAAGGGGGTAGAAGAAGGTAGATTTGTATTGAAGGGGAACAAGGGGGTAAAATCCCAATGAAGGGGGTAGAAGAAGGTAGATTTCCATGGAAGGGGGAAGAAGAAGGTAGATTTCCATGGAAGGGGGAAGAAGAAGGTAGATTTCCATGGAAGGGGGTAGAAGAAGGTAGATTTCCATGGAAGGGGGTAGAAGAAGTTAGATTTCCATGGAAGGGGGAAGAAGAAGGTAGATTTCCATGGAAGGGGGTAGAAGAAGGTAGATTTCCATGGAAGGGGGAAGAAGAAGGTAGATTTCCATGGAAGGGGGAAGAAGAAGGTAGATTTCCATGGAAGGGGGAAGAAGAAGGTAGATTTCCATGGAAGGGGGTAGAAGAAGGTAGATTTCCATGGAAGGGGGAAGAAGAAGGTAGATTTCCATGGAAGGGGGAAGAAGAAGGTTGATTTCCATGGAAGGGGGAAGAAGAAGGTAGATTTCCATGGAAGGGGGTGAACTCCCTATTATCCATAAACTGTGACTTTTCGTGTGAACAGAGTATGGCGGACGCTCCTCAGACGTCATGTAATAGTAATACAAATCTCCTTCTGCGCTGGAACTTCCTTCCCTGATTGGGTCCCAGACACCAGAAATGGGGGCCCCTCTTGCAGCGCTGGCGCTCGGTCGCTCCCTCCACCTCACAGACCTCAGACTGGTAGTCACAGTGTAGAACAAGTGGTGAGACATGGATGGAGGAGTTTCCAGGCCTCCTGCCAGCGGCGGTGCGTCCCGACACGCCGAGCTCCTCCAGGCTGAGGACAGATGTGAGTTAGCGGCACGTCGCCTGTTGGTGGATGGTGATTGGCTGGTGAGGGGCAGGAGGGCGCTGCCAGGGAACCAAGCATGCCCCGCTAATGACCTTCATTTAATCCGGCTTAATTGCTGGTAATTGGCAGCCTCGGCGGCCCCTGGCAGGTGAACACAGATGAGATGAACCCGCCTGGTCCCGGGGGCCACACCAGCGTGACATCCCCGACTCGGCCAAATGAAAGGGACGATTCATCCCTCAACCTCGCTGGATCTGCCGCAATTGGCTCTAATGACAGACGGCTCTTCTGCACCCGGCGCCTCCGCCGATAAATGACGCAACGGTCTGCGAGGGATGGGAACCGCTGACGGCGCTGCAGGTCCACCCAGAACCGATATGTCACCGTTCAGTGGGCTCCAGGCATGTGGAGCGATTCTCCGCTGTTCCGGGTCCTGCTAATGAGGAGTCACACTTTAAACTGGAACTAAATTCTCAACCAACATGGACTCCGCGTCATCCCCACGCGGCCGGTATTAGTACATAGACAGGAGGAGATCACATTCACTGGGTTATACCTTTCTTTATACATTTCTTTAGTTACTTCCTGGTTTCTGGCCTAGGCCAAAATGATGTCATACATCCCAGGAGTCTTTAGGAGGGAAGGAGGGGCTTTCTCATCCTGACCCTGACACTAACCCTGACCCTGACCCTAACCCTGACCCTAACACTAACCCTGACCCTAACCCTGACCCTAATGTGATCCTTGACCCTGATGTTAACTCTAATATAAATGTTAACACTGACTCTGACATGGAGGTTCGCTCACTCAGCAGTCACTGTGCTCCTGTGCGGTCACGGTGTCACTCAGCAGTCACTGTGCTCCTGTGCGGTCACGGTGTCACTCAGCAGTCTCTGTGCTCCTGTGCGGTCACGGTGTCACTGAGCAGTCACTGTGCTCCTGTGCGGTCACGGTGTCACTCAGCAGTTACTGTGCTCCTGTGCGGTCACGGTGTCACTGAGCAGTCACTGTGCGGTCACGGTGTCACTGAGCAGTCACTGTGCTCCTGTGCGGTCACGGTGTCACTCAGCAGTCACTGTGCTCCTGTGCGGTCACGTTGTCACTCAGCAATCATTGTGCTCCTGTGCGGTCACGGTGTCACTCAGCAGTCACTGTGCTCCTGTGCGGTCACGGTGTCACTCAGCAGTCACTGTGCGCTCTCTGTGTTAGGTGACATTCTCTCCCCGAGTCGTCTGATTGCACAATGTATGAGCGAGGCTCCAGGAAGGAGGAGGCCGGCCGGGTGTGTTCATCGACACGCCACTGAGCGCGCTCCAGGTCAGTCGGAAATGACATTTCATTGGTAGAGACAGAATGGAGGGTAAAGGGGAGCGTTGTCCCCGAGATAATGACGGGTTCACATGTCACCTGTGTAGGGCGGAGACCCATCCCCCAACAATTACATTATGACTGCATGGAGTTTGTATGTTGTCCCCATCCACCTACAGATGTCCAAAAATATAGATCTGTGAAATAAACGGCTCATGGTGAGTGTCTGCAATGGGGGCAATAGAGCGTAAGCTCCTCTGGTACAGAGACTGACATGACTGCGGGGGAGGGGACATTAGAGTGTAAGCTCCTCTGGTACAGAGACTGATGGGACTGTGGGGGAGGGGACATTAGAGTGTAAGCTCCTCTGTACAGAGACTGATGTGACTGTGGGGGAGGGGACATTAGAGTGTAAGCTCCTCTATACAGAGACATGGGACTGTGGGGGAGGGGACATTAGAGTGTAAGCTCCTCTATACAGAGACATGGGACTGTGGGGGAGGGGACATCAGAGTGTCAGCTCCTCTGTACAGAGACTGATGTGACTGTGGGGGAGGGGACATTAGAGTGTCAGCTCCTCTGTACAGAGACTGATGTGACTGTGGGGGAGGGGACATTAGAGCGTAAGCTCCTCTGGTACAGAGACTGATGTGACTGTGGGGGAGGGGACATTAGAGTGTAAGCTCCTCTATACAGAGACATGGGACTGTGGGGGAGGGGACATTAGAGTGTAAGCTCCTCTATACAGAGACATGTGACTGTGAAGGAGGGGACATTAGAGTGTAAGCTCCTCTGGTACAAAGCGAGGCTCTGCAGATGGCGGTCGGGGGAGGAGATGAAAGGTTCTGGTGGCTGTCGCCTCTATTTTTGGGCCTTTTTTCTTACTATTTTTCAAAGTGTGAATGTGAAGTGTCACCGACACCGACACCTCTGTTACCATGACAACCAAGCACAGGCAATTGTGTCAGCTGCTCACACACCGGAAAGCAGTGGACTAGTTAGAGGCGCCCTCCCCTGTGATCTCATTGGCTGCTCTCACTTCCTGCCAATCCTTCTACATGACTGCTGAGATAAGATCAGTTAGCCTTGTGTAATTGGCTGCTTGGAGTCGGTGTGAGAAGGCGATAGGTCAGCATTGTGGGAGGGGAATCGCTCCTAGCGCCCATGATGATGCTGCGTTTGCAGAGCGCGCCGCCTGTCTGATTGGGCCCCAACGCTGGCTGTCAGTAAATTCCATGGAGACCCTCAGAGTGCCGGGTCAGTGCAGGACGATGGACCCTCTCAGTCCATGTGATGGGGGAGGGGCGTTACAACATGAATAATCTGAGGGCAATAAAAGGGAATAACGGGCTGAGAACCAATCATATTCTCTCATTTCACAGGGGGTCCAGGCGGGGTGTTCACAGCATCCAATCACATGGCAGCCCTCACCACAGGATACATACCATTGGCTGCAGTGGGGAGCGCAGACAGTCCTTCTTGCAGTCACATGACGTGTGTAGAATTGTTCCCATGAAGAATACAATGTAACAATCTTATCAGCGGGAGGCTTATCTGGTCTCCATGGCAACCAGATGACAGAAAACTTGTTTGTGTGGCGACAATAAAGTGAGGACCGCTCCCAACGCGTTCCGACTCCCAATCCCCAGAATGTCCTGTCTGTCAGGAGCGATGTTCTGCAGATCTACAGCGTCACCGGAAATGGAATAGTCTGCAGAATATATCAGTATGGATCTGTCAGGAGGGAGAAGGAGGGAGCGATGTTCTGCAGATCTGTAGAGGTGGAATAGTCTGCAGAATATATGAATATTGATCTGTGAGGAGGGGGATGGGACGGAGCGATGTTCTGCAGATCTATAGAGGTGGAATAGTCTGCAGAATATATCAATATGGATATGTGAGGAGGGAGAGGGAGGGAGCGATGTTCTGCAGATCTGTAGAGGTGGAATAGTCTGCAGAATATATCAATATGGATCTGTGAGGAGGGGGATGGGACGGAGCGATGTTCTGCAGATCCCCATAGAGGTCATTGGTGGAATAATCTGCAGAATATATCAATATGGATCTGTCAGGAGGGGGATGGGACGGAGCGATGTTCTGCAGATCCCCATAGAGGTCATTGGTGGAATAATCTGCAGAATATATCAATATGGATCTGTCAGGAGGGGGAGGGGACAGAGCGATGTTCTGCAGACTTTGGTGTGCACAGCGGTGGAAATGGCGTTTTGTTTTAGGCGCGTCTCTTCCCTGAGGCGCCACTTATCTCACGGATCACATATCAGAGATATGAGGAAATACAAAGTGCGATTTCCCCGGCTCGGGTCACATGTCCTATGATGTCATCCTTCTTATAGTCCCACAGGAGGAGGAGGCTGCTGAACCATTATGACTCCGCCCCCTTCTCCCTTAATCCTCTGTGACCAGGACCACTGGGACTAGGAGCCCTCCACCATAGACCGGTCACTGACAGGGGCGCACTGACCATTTGGAAACTCGGGCACTGCCTGAGGGCCCGGGGTCAGTAGGGGGCCCCATGAGATGCCCCTGGTACCTTTTTCATAACTTTTTTGAGTTTGGGCAAGGATACAGGGGCCCCATGATCCCCTATTGCCCGGGGGCCCCATGATCCCCTATTGCCCCGGCGCCCCATGATCCCCTATTGCCCGGGGGCCCCATGATCCCCTATTGCCCCGGCGCCCCATGATCCCCTATTGCCCGGGGGCCCCATGATCCCCTATTGCCTGGGGGCCCCATGAGTTGTCAGTCCACCCCTGAATGGAGACGTGTAGGGATGGAGGCCGCCATGGTGGGGGGCAGGCCGGGTGGGGGGGGCAGACATATATAGAAGGCTGTGGCGTGTTCTCAGAGAGGCTGGAGGTAATTACAGGCCATAGATACAGATGAATGGACAGCGCTGGGGAAGCGGCCTCAGTCCCATCATCAGGAATGTCAGGAATGGACTTCACTGCCAGAACATGACTCAGACATTCCACCGCAGGAAGGAACGCCCCGAATATTACTGACTGCCTTCCTGCCCCCCCCCGTACCTGAGTCCAGTCTGATCCCCGCACCCCATCACCTGACCCCCCCCATACCTGAGTCCAGTCTGATCCCCGCACCCCATCACCTGACCCCCCCCCATACCTGAGTCCAGTCTGATCCCCGCTCCCCATCACCTGACCCCCCCCCATACCTGAGTCCAGTCTGATCACCGCACCCCATCACTTGCCCCCCGGCGTATCATCACCTGCCCCCCCTGATCAGACTGTACATTGTAACTTTGTGAAGGAAGAGGAGGTATTTCTCAGTCTCCCCTCCCCCAGTGATCAGACTGTACATTGTGCAGCAGGGGCTGATCTGTGTCATACATTTGGGAACACCGCCAGGAACAGGCACCAGGATATACATGAAGGTGCCGCCATGCCCGGGAGAAGGTCTGTGTACTCCCAGCACCACTAACAACAGAAACCTAATTTCTCCGGGAACACGGAGTGGGTCCAGCAGGTCGCTGTGTCCCTGCGGGGGGGGGGGGCTACTTTAGGGATCATCTTGCTGGGGATGGAATTGTTCAGGAATGAAGTGATGAATATTACAAATATGAGGGCGGTGCGCCCCCTGCTGACCAGAACCGAGAACTGCAGCCTGCGGAGAATTCAGCTCTACAGCACAGGAAGGACTCCACCCAACAACTGTCACTTCTGTCGGTGGCCTTATATTAGAAATATTCATCCTCTATTAGGCTCCACCCAGAATTCTGTCACAACATGTCAAATTTGTATTGCTTGCTGCCATGGCAACAAATATCAGGACAGGACTTCCCTTAATCAGGGAGCACAGAGCACACAGGACTGAGGGAGCACAGAGCACACAGGGAGCACAGAGCACACAGGACTGAGGGAGCACAGAGCACACAGGGAGCACACAGGGAGCACAGAGCACACAGGGAGCACAGAGCACACAGGACTGAGGGAGCACACAGGGAGCACAGAGCACACAGGACTGAGGGAGCACAGAGCACACAGGACTGAGGGAGCACAGAGCACACAGGGAGCACACAGGGAGCACAGAGCACACAGGGAGCACAGAGCACACAGGACTGAGGGAGCACACAGGACTGAGGGAGCACACAGCACACAGGGAGCACACAGCACGCAGGGAGCACAGAGCACACAGGGAGCACAGAGCACACAGGACTGAGGGAGCACAGAACACACAGGGAGCACAGAGCACACAGGACTGAGGGAGCACAGAGCACACAGGGAGCACACAGGGAGCACAGAGCACACAGGGAGCACACAGGGAGCACAGAACACACAGGGAGCACACAGCACACAGGGAGCACACAGCACTGAGGGAGCACAGAGCACACAGGGAGCACAGAGCACACAGGGAGCACACAGCACACAGCACTGAGGGAGCACAGAGCACACAGCACTGAGGGAGCACAGAGCACACAGGGAGCACAGAGCACACAGGGAGCACAGAGCACACAGGGAGCACACAGCACAGAGCAGGGATCACGTTGGTCTCGCTGGAGGGGAGGATGTAAGGTGGCCTGGGCCGGCACAATGTGAGCAAAGGCCAGTGGGGGAGGGGAGGCAATCATGCTTGGGCATAGTACAAGGCAATCATTCCTAGGGTGCGCCCCCTTAGTTTGCTCTGTGTACTGAATGTCATAATCTATTCTTATTTTGTTTTTATAAAAATCTTGTTTTTTCCTCCTTTTTGTCCAGTGTTGCGGATCCTTTGCAGCCTCTTTGCAGCCACTTCCCATCTACATGCATTTCAAAAATGGCAGCGCGGCATTTCTCAGGGCGGGTTTCCTGATGGTGACAACAGCGGGCCATGTCTGTGAGATATGTGTTGGTACAGCCACCTGTAGTCTTCATATGAAGCCCGTGTGACAACACAGGAGCACCATTGGGAGACGAGGACAGAGTGTTGTCACCCTATAACAGGAAGTGCCTGGACAAGGATCTCTAAGGCAGGATCACCAGGGACTATCTTAATGAAATCTGCAGATTTAAAAAAGATTGAAAATGACTTTTGAGATTCATTAACAATTAGAAGAGACTTCAGTGATGAGGAATCGCACCTCCAGAGATTCCATAATCAATAGTCTGATATCATAAAACCATCAAAATGGGAGAAGAATGTCGGCGATCCATTGCATCCGATCCGGGATAAGAGAAATCCCATTCAGGGCTCCGCCTGCTGGTGAGATCTGGTATGGTGGCACAATCTGAAAGTACTGCTGACTAGTCGTGGCCTGGTATTTACTGGCCATCATCCTCATCCTGCAGAGTCCCCTCCAATAGAAGTCCCGTCCTGGAGGGATCCCCTCACAGAGAATGACTTTGCTGCTAAACGTTTCCAGTTCATTAAAGTTGATTTTGTTCATCAATCTCATTGATCAGTGAAGGGATCAATGAGAGGATCAATGAGTGGATCAAAGGGGGATCAATAAGGGGATCAATAAGAGGATGAGTGAAGGGATCAATAAGAGGATCAGTGAAGGGATCAATAAGAGGAGCAATGAGGGGATCAATAAGAGGAGCAATGAGGGGATCAATAAGAGGAGCAATGAGGGGATCAATAAGAGGAGCAATGAGGGGATCAATGATTGGATCAAAACAAAGTTCAATAACAGGAAAAATGAATGGATCAAGGAGGGGATCAGTGAGGGGGATCAATAAGAGGAGCAGTGAGGGGATCAGTGATAGAATCATTGAAAGGATCAGTAAGGGGATCTCCGAGGGGATCAGTGAAGGGAACATTGAGGTGATCGGTGAAGGAATCAATGAGGGGATCAGTGAAGGAATCAATGAGGGGATCAGTGAAGGGATCAAAAAGGGGATCACTGAGGGGATCAGTGAGAGGAACAGTAAAAGAATCAATAGCGGATCACTGGGGGGGGGGGTCAGTGAAAGGAATCAATAGGGGATCACTGAGGGGATCAGTGAAGGAATTAATAGGGGATCAGTGAGAGGATCAGTAAAGGAATCAATAAGGGGATCACTGAGGGGATCAATGGGGAGGGATGAGTGAGGGGATCAGTGTGTGTGTGGGGGGGGAATCAGTGAAGGAATCAGTGAGGGGATCAGTTGGGGGGATCAGTGAGGGATCAGTGTAGGGGGGGGATCAGTGAGGGGATCAGTGAAGGGATCAATGAGGGGATCAGTGAGGGGATCAGTGGGGGGGGGGGGTCAGTGAAGGGATAAGTGGGGGGATCAATAAGGGGATCAGTAAGGGGATCAATGGGGGGGAATCAGTGAGGGGATCAGTGAAGGGATCAGTGGGGGGACCAGTGAGGGGATCAGTGGGAGCGGTGGGGGGGTCAGTGAAGAAATCAGTGAGGGGATCAGTGGGAGCGGTGGGGGGGTCAGTGAAGAAATCAGTGAGGGGATCAGTGAGGGGATCAGTGGGGGGATTAGTGAAGGGATCAGTGGGGGGATCAGTGAAGGGATCAGTGGGGGGATTAGTGAAGGGATCAGTGAGGGGTTCAGTGGGGTTATCAATGAAGGGATCAGTGGGGGGGGGGATTAGTGGGGAGGATCAGTGGGGGGGATCAGTGAGGGGATCAGTGGGGGGGATCAGTAAGGGGATCAGTGGGGGGATCAGTGAAGGGATCAGTGGGGTGATCAGTGAAGGGATCAGTGGGGGGATCAGTGGGGGGGGATCAATGAAGGGATCAGTGGGTGGAGGGGATCAGTGGGGGGGATCAGTGGGGGGATCAGTGAGGGGATCAGTGGGGGGATTAGTGAAGGGATCAGTGGGGGGATCAGTGGGGGGATCAATAGGGGGGATGGGTTTTGTGAACAGCAGTGATTGGTTTCCACATGGTGATCATTGGGCCAGAATTGATGGATTTCCCTCCATAACTGGTTTCTCAGGGGGGGGGGGGGTGGTCCCTCCGCTCACCAGGAATCATTGTGGTGGTCCTCTTGGCTCTGGGGACCCCCATGACGTGTTCATGTCACTATAATGATCCTGCCCCCCCCCCCCCCCCCGTGCTCGGTGTTCCCGCAGGCAGGGTGAGGGTTAAACGTGTCGGCTGGCCATGGCGGCTCCTCGCACCGTCGCTGTCAGCCCCTCGCAGGCGCAGCCGTGTAATTGGCATCTGACACACGTCGGGACGGAATGACTTTGCCCAAAGGACGCGTTCAGCACCACCGCACAGGCTGCTTCCTTCATGAGGCTGTCGGATCCTGTCATCAGCAGTAAGTGCCTGTGAGGGACCGCTGAACGATGGCAGGAGCACCAAGGGACCACCCAGCCCCCTCCTCCTACTGAGATCCAGGCAGACGAAGGCCATCATGGGAATACAGGACAGACTGGGGACATCAGGGGGGAACCCTACCAGAGGGTCCATGGAGGAAAGATGGGGGGCCACAGGAGAAGGACCACCAACTCTCCTCTCCTGAAATACTCTGCGCTGCTGGAGGACTCCAGATCCCATTGGCATCTATGGGGAAGCTGTAGTCTCACTCCTGTGGCTGCAGTGACGGAATCTTCTCCTGATATTTATAGTCGGCTATTATTGTTTGCGGTGAGGATGCCCCAGATTGCAGATCTGGAATGTCGCCCCCCCTCCCCCCTCCCGTTATCTCGCTCTATTTTAGTCACCGGCTCCAGAATTAGCCTGATGTGTCACCATGAGAATCCTCCTGTACTACCGAGTGCAGCCCCCCCACCCTGCGGAGCGCCCCCTCACCCTGCAGAGCGCCCCCCCTCACCCTGCGGAGTGCCCCCCCCTGCGGAGCGCCCCCTCACCCTGCGGAGTGCCCCTCCACCCTGCGGAGTGCCCCTCCACCCTGCGGAGTGCCCCCCCACCCTGCAGAGCACCCCACCCACCCTGCGGAGCGCCCCCTCACCCTGCAGAGCGCCCCCCCACCCTGCGGAGCGCCCCCCCACCCTGCGGAGTGCCCCCTCACCCTGCGGAGTGCCCCCCTCACCCTGCGGAGCGCCCCCTCACCCTGCGGAGTGCCCCCCTCACCCTGCAGAGCGCCCCCACCCTCCGGAGTGCCCCTCCACCCTGCGGAGTGCCCCCCCCCTGCGGAGTGCCCCCCCACCCTGCAGAGCGCCCCCTCACCCTGCGGAGTGCCCCCCTCACCCTGCAGAGCGCCCCCCTACCCTGCGGAGTGCCCCTCCACCCTGCGGAGTGCCCCCCCCACCCTGCGGAGCGCCCCCCCACCCTGCAGAGCACCCCCTCACCCTGCGGAGCGCCCCCTCACCCTGCAGAGCGCCCCCCCCCCACCCTGCGGAGTGCCCCTCCACCCTGCGGAGTGCCCCCCCCCCTGCGGAGTGCCCCTCCACCCTGCGGAGCGCCCCCCCCCTGCGGAGTGCCCCCCCACCCTGCGGAGCGCCCCCCATCTCTTGCAGGAATCCTCAGCAGAAGTCGCAATCCTTTTCTCCCAGGAATCCCGGGGAATGGGAATGCGGCGAGATCGGAGCGCGCTCCTGGGGGGTCTCATCCTCCTTGTTCTAGCAGAGGAAGGCCAGCTAAGGGGAAGGAGGGGAGGGGGTGGTAATATTATGGCCACACTGACACCAACACATGGATAAAAGTCACTTGTTTTTCTGAACTCTGCGCTCTGTGTGCAGCGCACCCCTGAACTCTGCGCTCTGTGCGTAGCGCACTCCTGAACTCTGCGCTCTGTGCGTAGCGCACTCCTGAACTCTGCGCTCTGTGCGTAGCGCACCCCTGAACTCTGCGCTCTGTGCGTAGCGCACCCCTGAACTCTGCGCTCTGTGCGTAGCGCACCCCTGAACTCTGCGCTCTGTGCGTAGCGCACCCCTGAACTCTGCGCTCTGTGCGTAGCGCACCCCTGAACTCTGCGCTCTGTGCGTAGCGCACCCCTGAACTCTGCGCTCTGTGCGTAGCGCACCCCTGAACTCTGCGCTCTATGCGTAGCGCACCCCTGAACTCTGCTCTCTGTGCGTAGCGCACCCCTGAACTCTGCTCTCTGTGCATAGCGCACTCCTGAACTCTGCGCTCTGTGTGTAGCACACCTCTGAACTCTGAGCTCTGTGTGTAGCGCACCCCTGAACTCTGCTCTCTGTGCATAGCGCACTCCTGAACTCTGCGCTCTGTGTGTAGCGCACTCCTGAACTCTGCGCTCTGTGTGTAGCGCACCCCTGAACTCTGCGCTCTGTGTGTAGCGCACTCCTGAACTCTGCGCTCTGTGTGTAGCGCACTCCTGAACTCTGCGCTCTGTGTGTAGCGCACTCCTGAACTCTGCGCTCTGTGCGTAGCGCACCCCTGAACTCTGCGCTCTGTGCGTAGCGCACCCCTGAACTCTGCGCTCTGTCTGTAGCGCACCCCTGAACTCTGCGCTCTGTGCGTAGCGCACCCCTGAACTCTGCGCTCTGTGCGTAGCGCACCCCCTGAACTCTGCGCTCTGTGCGTAGCGCACCCCTGAACTCTGCGCTCTGTGTGTAGCGCACCCCTGAACTCTGCGCTCTGTGCGTAGCGCACTCCTGGACTCTGTACTCTCTCTTACAACTTACCTTTTTGTGGAGCGGGTCCGGTGTCACCCGGTGTGGTCAGTGTCACCTCATGTGGACCGCACCCACCGCGCCTGCCTCAGGACGCCACTGAGGGCAACCCACCCCCTCCTCCTCCCACTGCCATACCTTTCTCCTCCCCAAATACTGCCATGAAATGAACATCATTCCTAACCTGGGCCTATGGAAGAGAGGGGAGAATAAACTACATAACTATGTAACTATATACTATACAACAATGTATCAATCTTACTACAAGTATATGTATCTGTATACTATGTGTCTCTGTAAGTGTATACCTACCTATCTATTCCATCTATGGGGGGGATTTACTAAAACCGGAGAGAGCAGAACGGGTGCAGCTGTACACGGGAGCCAATCAGCTTCTACCTTCAGTTTGTTCAATGAAGCTTTGACAAAAAAGAAAACCTGGAAGCTGATTGGTTCCCCAGTTTTAGTAAATAACCCCCCTAGGTAACTATGTATTCTTATAACTATATAATTGTGCATCAATGTAACAATGTATCTATGTAACAATGTATCTATGAAGCTACGTAACAATGTATGGATGAAGCTACGTAACAATGTATCTATATAACAATGTATCTATGTAACAATGTATCTATGAAGCTACGTAAGAATGTATCTATGAAGCTACGTAACAATGTATGGATGAAGCTACGTAACAATGTATCCATGAAGCTACGTAACAATGTATGGATGAAGCTACGTAACAATGTATCTATGAAGCTACGTAACAATGTACCTATGAAGCTACGTAACAATGTATCGATGAAGCTACGTAACAATGTATCTATGAAGCTACGTAACAATGTATCTATGAAGCTACGTAACAATGTATCTATGAAGCTACGTAACAATGTATCAATGAGCTATGTAACAATGTATCTATGAAGCTACGTAACAATGTATGGATGAAGCTACGTAACAATGTATCGATGAAGCTACGTAACAATGTATCGATGAAGCTACGTAACAATGTATCTATGAAGCTACGTAACAATGTATCCATGAAGCTACGTAACAATGTATGGATGAAGCTACGTAACAATGTATCTATGAAGCTACGTAACAATGTACCTATGAAGCTACGTAACAATGTATCGATGAAGCTACGTAACAATGTATCTATGAAGCTACATAACAATGTATCAATGAGCTATGTAACAATGTATCTATGAAGCTACGTAACAATGTATGGATGAAGCTACGTAACAATGTATCGATGAAGCTACGTAACAATGTATCGATGAAGCTACGTAACAATGTATCTATGAAGCTACGTAACAATGTATGGATGAAGCTACGTAACAATGTATCGATGAAGCTACGTAACAATGTATCTATGAAGCTACGTAACAATGTATGGATGAAGCTACGTAACAATGTATGGATGAAGCTACGTAACAATGTATGGATGAAGCTACGTAACAATGTATGGATGAAGCTACGTAACAATGTATCTATGAAGCTACGTAACAATGTATCTATGAAGCTACGTAACAATGTACCTATGAAGCTACGTAACAATGTATCTATGAAGCTACGTAACAATGTATCTATGAAGCTACGTAACAATGTACCTATGAAGCTACGTAACAATGTATCGATGAAGCTACGTAACAATGTATCTATGAAGCTACGTAACAATGTATCTATGAAGCTACGTAACAATGTATCTATGAAGCTACGTAACAATGTATCAATGAGCTATGTAACAATGTATCTATGAAGCTACGTAACAATGTATCGATGAAGCTACGTAACAATGTATCGATGAAGCTACGTAACAATGTATGGATGAAGCTACGTAACAATGTATCGATGAAGCTACGTAACAATGTATGGATGAAGCCACGTAACAATGTATGGATGAAGCCACGTAACAATGTATGGATGAAGCTACGTAACAATGTATGGATGAAGCTACGTAACAATGTATGGATGAAGCTACGTAACAATGTATCGATGAAGCTACGTAACAATGTATGGATGAAGCCACGTAACAATGTATCTATGAAGCTACGTAACAATGTATGGATGAAGCCACGTAACAATGTATCGATGAAGCCACGTAACAATGTATCGATGAAGCCACGTAACAATGTATCGATGAAGCCACGTAACAATGTATCGATGAAGCCACGTAACAATGTATCGATGAAGCCACGTAACAATGTATCGATGAAGCCACGTAACAATGTATCGATGAAGCTACGTAACAATGTATCGATGAAGCCACGTAACAATGTATCGATGAAGCCACTTAACAATGTATCGATGAAGCCACGTAACAATGTATCTATGAAGCTACGTAACAATGTATGGATGAAGCCACGTAACAATGTATGGATGAAGCTACGTAACAATGTATGGATAAAGCTACGTAACAATGTATCGATGAAGCTACGTAACAATGTATCGATGAAGCCACGTAACAATGTATCTATGAAGCTACGTAACAATGTATGGATGAAGCCACGTAACAATGTATGGATGAAGCTACGTAACAATGTATGGATGAAGCTACGTAACAATGTATCTATGAAGCTACGTAACAATGTATCGATGAAGCTACGTAACAATGTATCGATGAAGCTACGTAACAATGTATCGATGAAGCTACGTAACAATGTATGGATGAAGCTACGTAACAATGTATGGATGAAGCCATGTAACAATGTATCGATGAAGCCACGTAACAATGTATCGATGAAGCTACGTAACAATGTATCTATGAAGCTACGTAACAATGTATCAGTGAAGCTACGTAACAATGTATGGATGAAGCTACGTAACAATGTATCGATGAAGCTACGTAACAATGTATCGATGAAGCTACGTAACAATGTATCGATGAAGCTACGTAACAATGTATCGATGAAGCTACGTAACAATGTATGGATGAAGCTACGTAACAATGTATGGATGAAGCTACGTAACAATGTATGGATGAAGCCACGTAACAATGTATGGATGAAGCCACGTAACAATGTATGGATGAAGCCACGTAACAATGTATCGATGAAGCCACGTAACAATGTATCGATGAAGCCACGTAACAATGTATCGATGAAGCCACGTAACAATGTATCTATGAAGCCACGTAACAATGTATGGATGAAGCTACGTAACAATGTATGGATGAAGCTACGTAACAATGTATGGATGAAGCTACGTAACAATGTATGGATGAAGCTACGTAACAATGTATCTATGAAGCCACGTAACAATGTATGGATGAAGCTACGTAACAATGTATGGATGAAGCTACGTAACAATGTATGGATGAAGCTACGTAACAATGTATGGATGAAGCTACGTAACAATGTATGGATGAAGCTACGTAACAATGTATCAGTGAAGCTACGTAACAATGTATGGATGAAGCTACGTAACAATGTATCGATGAAGCTACGTAACAATGTATGGATGAAGCTACGTAACAATGTATGGATGAAGCTACGTAACAATGTATGGATGAAGCTACGTAACAATGTATGGATGAAGCTACGTAACAATGTATGGATGAAGCTACGTAACAATGTATGGATGAAGCCACGTAACAATGTATCTATGAAGCTACGTAACAATGTATCGATGAAGCTACGTAACAATGTATCTATTAAGCTACGTAACAATGTATCGATGAAGCTACGTAACAATGTATGGATGAAGCTACGTAACAATGTATCGATGAAGCTACGTAACAATGTATGGATGAAGCTACGTAACAATGTATGGATGAAGCTACGTAACAATGTATGGATGAAGCTACGTAACAATGTATCGATGAAGCCACGTAACAATGTATGGATGAAGCTACGTAACAATGTAAAGCAGCACAATGGTCCTGGTGATCAGATGATGAAACGAGCGACTCCGCCGATGGGTGACTCTCCTCTCTGGCTGATACATTGTTTGATACGTCGTGCCGTCTCCTTCCTCTCTCGCCTGTTGCCGCTGTGAGCGCAGAGCGCGCCCGGCACAGGTAGCGTTAAGCCCCCCCAGGAGCGAACGTTATTGACATCGACCGCCACTTTCAGCTCCTGAAATAAAGGAGAGAGCTGGTCCTGTCCCCACTTAGAGGAGAGCCCCCCTCCCCGAGACGAGCGAGGACAGAAAGGGGCGGAATCATCACCGCTGGCTGCGCGTCTCCATGCAACAACGTTACCCAACGTGACGATCCTCCTGCCGTTCCCTGATCGTTATTCCCGTGCAATCCCAACGCACTCCAACGCACGCAACTCGTCGCCTCTGCCATGTCCGCTGGCCTTCTGAATGCCAGTCACCAGCCTCTGCCAACTCCTGCCAGCCAGCCCGGTGCACAACAGGGGGTCCGGGAGAGACCTCAAGGACCAGAGAAGGCCGAGACCCCCAGCATTGTGGAACCACAAGAGACTCCTTAGTTTTCTGGGTGTTAGGAGAAGCAGCTGCTGCAGATTTTGGGGCGCCAACATCTCCGGTTGTGGTGAGCCTGCCAAGTTGGAGAAGCCCCCCCAGTTCTGTGGAGGATTTGGGGGTCCCTAGCTTTGTGGAAGCAGAGAAGCTGTTAAGTTCTCAATTTTGTGGACCTCAGGAGAAGCAGCTGCTGCAGATTTTGGGGAGCCAACAGCCTGAGTTGTGGGGTTCCATGTAAGATCAGAGAAGCCCCTAACTCTGGGGAGGATTTGGAGGTCCCCCCCCCCAGCTTTGTGGAATCAGAAGCTGCTGATACTTCAATTTTCTGGGTGTCAGAAGAAGCAACTGCTGTAGTCTTTGGGGTGACAACAGCTGGAGATTTGGGGCATCTCGCAGGATTCTGGGTCTCCCGACAACTTGTTGAACATCAGGAGAGCCTTCCGCAGCTGGAGTTGGGGGTGTCCACAAATCGGCTAAAAACCAAAGTTGAGGGGCGCAAACTAGGCTGAGAAGACCTGAGGACTGTCGGCAGACAAGGTAGCCGGAAGGTCAAGTCTGGGGTGAAGGTCTGGAGGCCAGGAGAGGATCTGTGGACCTCCGGGGTGAGCTGCTGGTGCCATAAGGATGTTGGGGTTCAGATGCCCGGGGGGACACTGGTCCGGCCAGCGCTGACCCTGGACCACCATCATCTCCGAGGCTTTTCATGGCACAGGCCTCTCTACTCATCAGCATGGGCTCCTGCATATCCAAAGGTAAGTTGGTGCTTCGTGTGCCTTGTTGCAGAATGAACCCTTTCAGTGCCACTTTACCCCCCCCCATCGCCAGCCACCATCTCCCCCCCCATCGCCAGCCACCATCTCCCCCCCCATCGCCAGCCACCATCTCCCCCCCCATCACCAGCCAACATCCCCCCCATCGCCAGCCACCATCTCCCCACCCCATCGCCAGCCACCATCTCCCCCCCCCATCGCCAGCCACCATCTCCCCCCCCATCGCCAGCCACCATCCCCCCCATCGCCAGCCACCATCTCCCCCCCCATCGCCAGCCACCATCCCCACCCATCACCAGCCACCCCCCCCATTGCCAGCCACCATCCCCCCCCCCCATTGCCAGCCACCATCTCCCCCCCCCATTGCCAGCCACCATCTCCCCCCCCCATTGCCAGCCACCATCTCCTTCCCCCCATCGCCAGCCACCATCTCCCCCCCCATCGCCAGCCACCATCCCCCCCATCGCCAGCCACCATCTCCCCACCCCATCGCCAGCCACCATCTCCCCCCCCATCGCCAGCCACCATCTCCCCCCCCATCGCCAGCCACCATCTCCACCCATCACCAGCCACCCCCCCCATTGCCAGCCACCATCCCCCCCCCCCATTGCCAGCCACCATCTCCCCCCCCCATTGCCAGCCACCATCCCCCCCCCCCCATCGCCAGCCACCATCTCCCCCCCCATCACCAGCCACCATCTCCCCCCCCATCGCCAGCCACCATCTCCCCCCCCATCGCCAGCCACCATCTCCCCCCCCATCGCCAGCCACCATCCCCCCCATCGCCAGCCAACATCCCCCCCCCATTGCCAGCCACCATCTCCCCCCCATCGCCAGCCACCATCTCCCCCCCATCGCCAGCCACCATCTCCCCCCCATTGCCAGCCACCATCTCCCCCCCTATTGCCAGCTACCGTCTCCCCCCCATCGCCAGCCACCACCTCCCCCCCATCGCCAGCCACCATCTCCCCCCCATCGCCAGCCACCATCTCCCCCCCATTGCCAGCCACCATCTCCCCCCCTATTGCCAGCTACCGTCTCCCCCCCATCGCCAGCCAACATCCCCCCCCCATTGCCAGCCACCATCTCCCCCCCCATCGCCAGCCACCATCTCCCCCCCCCATCGCCAGCCACCTTCCCCCCCCCCATTGCCAGCCACCTTTCCCCCCCCCCATTGCCAGCTACCGTCTCCCCCCCATCGCCAGCCACCCTCCCCATCCGCAGCCACCATCTCCCCCCCCATCGCCAACCACCATCTACCCCCCCATCATCAGCCATCTTTCCCCCCTTCGCCAGCCACCATCTCCCGCCCCATCACCAGCCACCGTCCCCCGCCCCATCGCCAGCCACCATCTCCCCCCCATCGCCAGTCACCATCTCTCCCCCCCCCATTGCCAGCCACCATCTCCCCCCCCATCGCCAGCCACCATCTCCCCCCCATTGCCAGCCACCATCTCCCCCCCTATTGCCAGCTACCGTCTCCCCCCCATCGCCAGCCAACATCCCCCCCCCATTGCCAGCCACCATCTCCCCCCCCATCGCCAGCCACCATCTCCCCCCCCCATCGCCAGCCACCTCCCCCCCCCCATTGCCAGCCACCTTTCCCCCCCCCCATTGCCAGCTACCGTCTCCCCCCCATCGCCAGCCACCCTCCCCATCCGCAGCCACCATCTCCCCCCCCATCGCCAACCACCATCTACCCCCCCATCATCAGCCATCTTTCCCCCCTTCGCCAGCCACCATCTCCCGCCCCATCACCAGCCACCGTCCCCCGCCCCATCGCCAGCCACCATCTCCCCCCCATCGCCAGTCACCATCTCTCCCCCCCCCCATTGCCAGCCACCATCTCCCCCCCCATCGCCAGCCACCATCTCCCCCCCATTGCCAGCCACCATCTCCCCCCCTATTGCCAGCTACCGTCTCCCCCCCATCGCCAGCCAACATCCCCCCCCCATTGCCAGCCACCATCTCCCCCCCCATCGCCAGCCACCATCTCCCCCCCCCATCGCCAGCCACCTTCCCCCCCCCCATTGCCAGCCACCTTTCCCCCCCCCCATTGCCAGCTACCGTCTCCCCCCCATCGCCAGCCACCCTCCCCATCCGCAGCCACCATCTCCCCCCCCATCGCCAACCACCATCTACCCCCCCATCATCAGCCATCTTTCCCCCCTTCGCCAGCCACCATCTCCCGCCCCATCACCAGCCACCGTCCCCCGCCCCATCGCCAGCCACCATCTCCCCCCCATCGCCAGTCACCATCTCTCCCCCCCCCATTGCCAGCCACCATCTCCCCCCCCATCGCCAGCCACCATCTCCCCCCCATTGCCAGTCACCATCTCCCCCCCCCCATCGCCAGCCACCATCTCTTTATAAAAGACACCACATTAGCCTTCACGAGTACACGTTAAGGGGGGGGGCAGAAATTACACAGTGAGTGACTCCTGGTTGGGCAGCTACACCCAACGTTTCATGGCAGAAAAATGAGACGGACTGATAAAGGACACATGGATGGCGAGATAAACGCGCGTCGCTATACGGCGCAGATACATGACGTCTGGAGGTTGAAGAGGACCTGTCGTTGTGAGAAGTTGGACCACTTCAGACCTGGTAGGACAGGCTGCGGTTGGGCGCTCGCGGTGTCTGCCAATGTACGGCGAGATATTCTTTTATTTCGGGATTGCCGTGATGTCATCAGTGATGTCACATTTGGGAATCGCGTCAGCAGCTTTATGGATCCTGAAAAATGAGATTGCGATACTCTGCAGCGACTCAGCGGTCGCACTTTGATGCTCGCTATGCGGGGACTGAGCAGAAGGTTGCCCCCTTAGGTCACCTTGGCAGGTCGCACTTTGATGCTCGCTATGCGGGGACTGAGCAGAAGGTTGCCCCCTTAGGTCACCTTGGCAGGTCGCACTTTGATGCTCGCTATGCGGGGACTGAGCAGAAGGTTGCCCCCTTAGGTCACCTTGGCAGGTCGCACTTTGATGCTCGCTATGCGGGGACAGAGCAGAAGGTCGCCCCCTTAGGTCACCTTGGCAGGTTGCACTTTGATGCTCGCTATGCGGGGGCAGAGCAGAAGGTCGCCCCCTTAGGTCACCTTGGCAGGTCGCACTTTGATGCTCTCTTTGCGGGGACAGAGCAGAAGGTCGCCCCCTTAGGTCACCTTGGCAGGTCGCACTTTGATGCTCGCTATGGAGGGACAGAGCAGAAGGTCGCCCCCTTAGGTCACCTTGGCAGGTCGCACTTTGATGCTCGCTATGCGGGGACTGAGCAGAAGGTCGCCCCCTTTGGTCACCTTGGCAGGTCGCACTTTAATGCTCGCCATGCAGGGACAGAGCAGAAGGTCACCCCCTTAGGTCACCTTGGCAGGTCGCACTTTGATGCTCGCTATGCGGGGACAGAGCAGAAGGTCGCCCCCTTAGGTCACCTTGACAGGTCGCACTTTGATGCTCGTTATGCAGGGAAAGAGCAGAAGGTCGCCCCCTTAGGTCACCTTGGCACGTCGCACTTTGATGCTCGCTATGCGGGGACAGAGCAGAAGGTCGCCCCCTTAGGTCACCTTGGCAGGTCACACTTTGATGCTCGCTATGGAGGGACAGAGCAGAAGGTCGCCCCCTTAGGTCACCTTGGCAGGTCGCACTTTGATGCTCGCTATGCAGGGAAAGAGCAGAAGGTCGCCCCCTTAGGTCACCTTGGCAGGTCACACTTTGATGCTTGCTATGGAGGGACAGAGCAGAAGGTCGCCTCCTTAGGTCACCTTGGCAGGTCGCACTTTGATGCTCGTTATGCAGGGAAAGAGCAGAAGGTCGCCCCCTTAGGTCACCTTGGCAGGTCGCACAGTCACAGCCTCCTACAGTGGCCCTTCTGGTCAGGTCACATTCTGCTGAAGCCAAACACAATCACCTGCCTGGTCGCTCTTCTTCCCTGCAGCTTAGGTAGAGATTTTCCAGCCCGCTGGATAGTTTCCACAAATCCAACAATTTCCATCTCATGGGTCGTTAAATCAGATTTGAACAAATGCCAACTCCTTTCAGCGCTCAGCAGCTGCTGCACCTCCTCTTCTGAGGAGAAGGTCTGTTCTACCACAAATACAGCGTCCTGTGGCCGGCCCGGCGCTCTCCATGAAGTGTCTCCACACTCAAACGGCAAAATGAGTAACGAGATCCAGCCGGCTACTCGGATCACCCAATAAAATGCAAATCTTTATTAGCTACGTAGTAAAACACAAATGTCTTACCAACTCGTTTCGGCCGCGGCAGCCTTCCTCATAGCAAGTCTGTGTCACGAAGAAGGCCACCAAAGTCGAAACGCGTTGGGCAGACACATTTGTGTTTTACGTAGCTAATAAAGATTTGCATTTTATTGGATGATACCGAGTAGCCGGCTGGAACTCACTACAAATCTGAAGAGGTGGATTGTGGGTAGCAGGAAGGTAATGCAGGCCACACATTGGTAATGCACATTGGTAATGCAGGCCATAGACGGTTCGTTTATCGGCCGATTTTTCATCCGAAAAACGAAACATCGGTTGTTCTGTTGCCACCAATGATTGCAAAAATCGTCCGTTTTTCGCAAATTTTCCAGCATGACCGATAAAAGAAATTAGGAGGAACCGCGAAAATCGGCTGATGCCATCGCCCCACTAATAGTGCGAAAAACGGCCGATAAATGAACCATCTATGGCCTGCATTACCAATGTGTGGCCAGGGCGAGATCACCGCCTTCCTGTGACCCACAATCCACCTCTTCATATTTGTAGTGAGTGCCAGCCGGCTACCCGGTATCATCCAATAAAATGCAAATCTTTATTAGCTACATAATAAAACACAAATGTGTCTGTCCAACGCGTTTCGGCTGCGGCAGCCTTCCTCGTAGCAAGTCTATGCCACAAAGAAGGCCACCAAAGTCGAAACGCGTTGGGACGACACATTTGTGTTTTATTATGTAGCTAATAAAGATTTGCATTTTATTGGATGATACCGAGTAGCCGGCTGGAACTCGGTAAAAGAAATGAGAAGGAATCGCAAAAATCATCCGATGCCATTGCCCCACTAATGGTGCGAAAATCGGCCGATAAACGATCCGTCTATGGCCTGCACAACTCTGCAATTGGTTGTAGGCAAGGGCGGACTGACAACTCATGGGGCCCCTGGGCAATAGGGGATCATGGGGCCCCCGCGCAATAGGGGATCATGGGGCCCCCGGGCAATAGGTGATCATGGGGCCCCCGGGCAATAGGGGATCATGGGGCCCCCGGGCAATAGGGGATCATGGGGCCCCTGTGTCCTTGCCAAAGCTCAAAAAAAGCCTATGAAAAAGGTACCAGGGGCATCTCATGGGGCCCCCTACTGACCCTGGGCCCCCGGGCAGTGCCCGAGTCTCCAAACAGTCAGTCCGCCCCTGGTTGTAGGCAGATCTTTTTTTTCACAATCAAAAATTCCAAAAAGGTACAAAAACCCGGCGGGCCGTCTGACCGCGTTGATCCAACCAATGAGCAATTGCCGAAGGCGATTGGTCCATGGCTCTCACGCACTTGGATTTTTTCATCGATTGAAAATGATCAAGTCGATTGGCCCAAGCGAAGGAAATTCATCAACGCCAAACAACAGAATTGTCCGCACTTTTCAGAATATCGATTCGTTTGATTGGACGGTTACGCTGTATCTGTGTGGATTGGATGAAATCTGATGTCTGTTTAGGGGGGAGATTCACTATCGAGCGTCAGACGGCGCGGGAGAGACGCCACCTGAGCGCTACTTCTGGGACCAGAGCTATTCATTATTCCTCGCAGTCACATGGCTGCGTCGCGGGTACCTGACCCGACCAATGACAGCGCCTGTTTGTTTTCAGCGCACAACGTTATCGGATCTGGCGGTTCCTAATAAAGACGCGGCGCTAATGATGATGAAACGCTGCGTCCCCGGGGGTCGCCGCGAAGGTCACAGTCTGCACACATGACAGCAGTCGCTTGTTGTGCTTCCTGATGTCTGGAAATGTTTTGCCCTCCCACACGATTCGCGGCGCGGTGCCGAGCAGCAGCTGTTGTTGACGGCTTCGGGAACTGGCAGTCCAGGTGCTGTTTTCCCGATGACGCCGCAGAGGCGGGGGAGGCTGAAGGAAGCTCTAATTGGCTTGGAATGGAGCGCCGGCCAGCTTCTCGCGCTTCCGCCCGGGCGATCAGCGCGCACGCCAACGTGGTGATAATTCGGGGAAGGAAGCGAAGGATCCGAAATATTACCAGAAAGACGAGATTGCGACCGACCGCCATTCCTTCCCCAACGCGTCAGAATGTATTATTCACTTTTATCGCGTCTACGGCTGTCAGCGGCAAAAACGGCGCTTTGTGATTCCGGAGCCCCTCTGCAGTGTGAGATATTGTGAGAGAGAACACCCCCCCCAGACCCCCCAGAGAGTCCCCAAACAGGAGACGTAGGAGCTGACAATCCATTAGAATAAAAGGGAGGATACAGAAGGTGAAGGTAGAAGAGCTTACACTCTATTAGGGGATAACAGGGGATACAGGAGGTAGAAGAGCTTACACTCTATTAGAGGATAACGGGATACAGGGGTAGAAGAGCTTACACTCTATTAGAGGATAACAGGGGATACAGGAGGTAGAAGAGCTTACACTCTATTAGGGGATAAAAGGGGATACAGGGGTAGAAGAGCTTACACTCTATTAGGGGATAACAGGGGATACAGAGGTAGAAGAGCTTACACTCTATTAGGGGATAACAGGGGATACAGGGGTAGAAGAGCTTACACTCTATTAGGGGATAACAGGGGATACAGGAGGTAGAAGAGCTTACACTCTATTAGGGGATAACAGGGGATACAGAGGTAGAAGAGCTTACACTCTATTAGGGGATAAAAGGGGATACAGAGGTAGAAGAGCTTACACTCTATTAGAGGATAACAGGGGATACAGGGGTAGAAGAGCTTACACTCTATTAGGGGATAACAGGGGATACAGGGGTAGAAGAGCTTACACTCTATTAGGGGATAACAGGGGATACAGGAGGTAGAAGAGCTTACACTCTATTAGGGGATAACAGGGGATACAGGGGTAGAAGAGCTTACACTCTATTAGGGGATAACAGGGGATACAGGAGGTAGAAGAGCTTACACTCTATTAGGGGATAACAGGGGATACAGGGGTAGAAGAGCTTACATTCTATTAGAGGATAACAGGGGATACAGGAGGTAGAAGAGCTTACACTCTATTAGGGGATAAAAGGGGATACAGGGGTAGAAGAGCTTACACTCTATTAGGGGATAACAGGGGATACAGGAGGTAGAAGAGCTTACACTCTATTAGGGGATAACAGGGGATACAGGGGTAGAAGAGCTTACACTCTATTAGGGGATAACAGGGGATACAGGGGTAGAAGAGCTTACACTCTATTAGGGGATAACAGGGGATACAGAGGTAGAAGAGCTTACACTCTATTAGGGGATAACAGGGGATACAGGGGTAGAAGAGCTTACATTCTATTAGAGGATAACAGGGGATACAGGAGGTAGAAGAGCTTACACTCTATTAGGGGATAAAAGGGGATACAGGGGTAGAAGAGCTTACACTCTATTAGGGGATAACAGGGGATACAGAGGTAGAAGAGCTTACACTCTATTAGGGGATAACAGGGGATACAGGGGTAGAAGAGCTTACACTCTATTAGGGGATAACAGGGGATACAGGGGTAGAAGAGCTTACACTCTATTAGGGGATAACAGGGGATACAGGAGGTAGAAGAGTTTACACTCTATTAGGGGATAACAGGGGATACAGGGGTAGAAGAGCTTACACTCTATTAGGGGATAACAGGGGATACAGGGGTAGAAGAGCTTACACTCTATTAGAGGATAACAGGGAATACAGAGGTAGAAGAGCTTACACTCTATTAGGGGATAACAGGGGATACAGAGGTAGAAGAGCTTACACTCTATTGGGGTATACGGGAGGATACAGGGGTAGAAGAGCTTACACTCTATTGGGGTATACGGGAGGATACAGGGGTAGAAGAGCTTACACTTTATTGGGGTATACGGGATAGAGGGGTAGAAGAGCTTACACTCTATTAGGGGATAACAGGGGATACAGAGGTAGAAGAGCTTACACTCTAACGCAGAGTAACCTCTATCATGACCTCCTCTGTGCAGCATCAATACTCCCCTCCTGGGGTTCTCTGTACTTGTGTTTAGCTGTCAGGTGATTTCTCTCAGAGAAGTCCAGGATTGGGGTCCTGCGTACCCTACGGGGGGGCGTGCTGGGGGGTCTGATGTACACGATTCTGATCCCATCGTATGGAATGTGTGAATATTATCTGCGTACATCCCATAATAGAGCAGCCCAGAGTCATACAATGTATTATTGTACCTCCCATTGTGTCTCCTCCACTCCACTGAATGTTCCGTAGATTGCGGGTTTCTATATTTGGCTTCCTCTGTTCTCCATCCTCTGACCCCAGAGGGCCCTATAGCTGACCTCCATAGGGGCCCGAGTGGAGGCAGCTCAGCGCCGATCATCATCTCATGTATGTTTACACACAAGCAGTGAGTGTGACCTTATCAACCTCCCTGTACAGCAGAGCTCAGACTGGGGGAGCCCCCATCCATACCCTCACCTATCACAAATTCTCCCCCCAGGTCCCTCTTCCTAACCCTCCTCCTCCCAGCACAAATCCTCTACCCCTCAAATCTCCCCCCCAACTCCAAAGCCCCCATCCATACGTCCACCTATCACAAATTCCCCCCCCCCAGATCCTTCTTCCTAACACAACCCCCCCAACACAAATCCTCCCCCCGGGTCCCTCTTCCTAACAGAACCCCCCCCAGCACAAATCCTCCCCCCGGGTCCCTCTTCCTAACACAACCCCCCCCCCCCACACCACAAATCCTCCCCCCAGGTCCCTCTTCCTAACACAACCCTTCCCAGCACAAATCCTCCCCCCAGGTCCCTCTTCCTAACACAACCTCCCCCCCAGCAAAAATCCTCCCCCAGGTCCTTCTTCCTAACACAACCCCCCCCCCCCATCCCCCAGCACAAATCCTCTGCCCCTCAAATTTCCCCTCTGAGCACAAATCCCCCCCCCACTCCAAAGCCCCCATCCATACCTCCACCTATCACAACCTCCCCCCCAGCAAAAATCCTCCCCCCAGGTCCTTCTTCCTAACACAACTATTCTTTCCCCCTACCGTCCTTCACATTTCCCCTCCCAACACAAATCTCCCCCCCAGTCTCCTTCCAGTTCCCCCCCCCAACCTCAAATGATACCACAGTGCCCAGGGCAGCCGCCCCTCCTGCCCCCCCCCCCCCAGTGTTCCCACGGCCCAGCATGTACAGACCTACATACATGAGATCCTCCTCACCTCCAGGGGACTAGGCGTGAGGAGGATCTCATGTAGTCACCCTTTCAGATGTTCCTGACTGATGGGCCCTTTCAGATGGTCTGGAGCCATCTCAGATTTCTCTGACCCCTGCTCACCCCCACTGATCCCCACTAACCCCCGCTGACCCCCACTAACCCCCGCTGATCCCCACTGACCCCCGCTGATCCCCGCTGACCCCCACTGACACCCACTAACCCCCGCTGACCCCCACTAACCCCTGCTGATCCCCACTAATCCCCGCTGATCCCCACTGACCCCCGCTGATCCCCGCTGACCCCCACTGACACCCACTAACCCCCGCTGATCCCTGCTGATCCCCACTAACCCCCAATGATCCCCGCTGACCCCCACTAACCCCCGCTGATACCCACTAACCCCCGCTGATCCCCACTAACCCCCGCTGATCCCCACTGACCCCCGCTGATCCCCGCTGACCCCCACTGATACCCACTGATCCCCGCTGATCCTCACTAACCCCCAATGATCCCCGCTGACCCCCACTAACCCCCGCTGATACCCACTAACCCTCGCTGATCCCCACTAACCCCCGCTGATCCCCGCTGAGCGGGCGGATGACATGTATGGGTCCCCTATGCAGAGCGGACACAGACACAGCCCGCTGTCCTCTACGGGGATGGAAAAGGATCGCCTGTCTGATTCCATCCAACTGCTATCCAATCCGATCCACCGAACGGCTGGGGACCAGATCCGCCTGATGACGTTGTGCGTCCAGTGTCCATGCAGACGGCGCTCAGCGGAGGTCTCCTTTATGACGGGGTCTCCTCTGTGGATGTCATGGCGGTTATGAAGATGAAGACAAACCGCGTGTGATGGCGCCATGTGTGTTCATGGCACGCGAGCCCCTGACAACGCTGTCGCCTGACTATCTGGCTTCTGTGGGGGGGAGGGGCCCTGGGATGATGAGCCTCCAACCGTGTAAGGTGTGACCCCGGAGGGCAGCTGTCCCGGGGCCCAATAGGACAGGGGGCCCCCAGATGACTCCCCATCCCCCTCTTTTTACCCATTCTGTACAGGACACAGCAGAACCCCTCCATGGTCTTCAGTTGATTTTCCGCACGTCGGTTCACTTGCGCCGGCGGACTACAAAATGATGGATGGCGCGCGCGAGGGAGCAGAACCGGGGCACTGAGGAGCCGCCATATTCCTCATCCCCACCATACAGGAACATGAGGAGCGTCTTCAGAAGTGATAATGAGGTGTGTGCGGGGGAAGGGAGGTGCAAAGTTTTACTACCAGAATCTGCGCAACTTTGCGAATATTTACCACAAGATGAAGTTTAATCTGCTTATATTTCACCTTCCCTGGTCCCCCCCCCTCCCCGCGTCAATGTGATAATGACATTTTTAAATAAAACCTTTCTATTTTCACAACATACCTTATTTTAGAACCAATGATGTCATCGCTGGGTCTCTGTGCTTCTCTATGCAATGCAGGCAGATTATGGCTGATGGGAGGGGCCAGCAGGGGGCTGTGCATAGCTTCCTGAACACATCACAGCACCCTGCCTCAGTGCTTCTCTCAGGAGTCCTCAGCCCTGATACAATCAGTGGGCGGGCTCTTGGGAGGAGTTATGGAAATATCAGAATGTGTTGATGGGTGTGGAGGAGTGGGCGTGCCTAGGCTGCATTTGCATAGGTAACACCCACAAGTCATGCTGAGCCTCCATGATTGCAGTAACTGAAATCCAGTTAAAGGCGGGCAGGGGCAGTCATTCTGCAGCGGAAAGCACTAGATGATGCTGGACGTCCCCCAGCCAGGAAATGGGGCGGAGCTCTATCTGATTGGCTGGAGCTTCTAATGCACATTGTGAGACGCTCCCAGTGTGTGGTGACATCACAGGAAGTTGTTTCAGTCTAGCAAAATCTTTAGAAACATTGATTTGTGTGTATGAGATCGTTTCTTGGGGGTGTCTAGAGCGAGAATTCGAGCGGCGCATCAGATGAGCCCAGTAATCGGTTATATTCTCCCAGAGGACCTCAAGTGACGAAACGCGTAGGGTGGGGTCAGGAGGTGACGTCACCACGCACGGCAGGTTGAGTCTCGCGGTTTTAGATGGATTAGAGACACAATTCGATGTGAGTGTGAGATCGTTTCCTGGGGGGGGCCAAAGAGGGAGAATTCGAGCGGCGCATTAGACGAGTCCAGTAATCGGTTATATTCTCCCAGAGGACCTCAAGTGACGAAACGCGCAGGGTGGGGCCAGGAGGTGACGTCACCACACACGGCGGGTTGAGTCTTCGCGGTTTTAGATGGATTAGAGGCACAATTCGATGTGAGTGGTCTTCTGTTGTTTTATTCGAATACATATGGTGAATGTTTTCACGCTGTGGACGTTCTCCTCTCCTTCTATGAGTGAATATGAGGTGAATGTGCCGTTCTAAGAGGCCCCTGGAGGCGCAGATCGTCACTCCCACAGCCACAGGTCGATGATTTCACCACCATATCGCTCCGGTGAGAACGTTTCATCTGTTCGGTGGAGGAAGAACACTTTTTTTGGTGGTCTAAAATCTCACAAACAAGAAAAAAAAACTTTGAATGGTCGCCTATCATTTTTATGGACACGAGAATTCACGTCGGGCTTTGAGGGACATGAGAGAATGAATCGAGTAATCGAATTGTTGTCACCACGATTCTTTATTATTGTCTATATGGGCATCGGGCAATTTTTTTGTTGAAGATTACAAAAAAAAATATATACTGTATATTGCCCCAAATATTGGGCCACTGGCCTTTCCACACACATGACCTTTAATGGCCCCCAGTCTTAGTCCGTAGGGTTCAATATTGAGTTGGCCCCGCCCTTTCCACACACATGTCCTGTAATGGCCTCCCAGTCTTTGTCTGTAGGGTTCAATATTGGGTTGGCCCCGCCTTTCCCCCCCCCACACATGACCTTAAATGGCCTCCCAGTCTTAGTCCATAGGGTTCAATATTGAGTTGGCCCCGCCCTTTCCACACACATGACCTTTAATGACCCCCCAGTCTTAGTCCGGAGGGTTCAGTATTGGGCCAACGGCCTTTCCCCACACATGACCTTTAATGGCCCCCCAGTCTTAGTCCGTAGGGTTCAATATTGAGTTGGCCCCGCCCTTTCCACGCACATGACCTTTAATGGCCCCCCAGTCTTAGTCCGTAGGGTTCAATATTGAGTTGGCCCCGCCCTTTCCACGCACATGACCTTTAATGGCCCCCCAGTCTTAGTCCGTAGGGTTCAATATTGAGTTGGCCCCGCCCTTTCCACACACATGACCTTTAATGGCCCCCCAGTCTTAGTCCGTAGGGTTCAATATTGAGTTGGCCCCGCCCTTTCCACACACATGACCTTTAATGGCCCCCCAGTCTTAGTCCGTAGGGTTCAATATTGAGTTGGCCCCGCCCTTTGCAGCTATAACAGCTTCAACTCTTCTGGGAAGGCCGTCCACAAGGTTTAGGAGGGTGTCTATGGGAAGGTTGGACCATTCTTCCAGAAGCACATTTGTCAGGTCAGGCACTGATGTCGGGGGAGGGGCACTGATGTCGGGGGAGGGGGCCTGGCTCGCAGTCTCCGCTCTAATTCATCCCAAAGGTGTTCTATGGGGTTGAGGTCAGGACTCTGTGCAGGACAGTCAAGTTCCTCCACCCCAAACTGGCTCCTCCATGTCTTTATGGACCTTGCTTTGTGCACTGGTGGGCAGTCATGTTGGAACAGGAAGGGGCCATCCCCAAACTCCTCCCACAAAGTTGGGAGCATGAGATTGTCCAAAATGTCGCCTTAAGAGTTCCCTTCACTGGAACTAGGGGGCCAAGCCCAACCCCTGAGCACCCCCACACCATAATCCCCCCTCCACCAAACTTTACACTTGGCACAATGCAGTCAGGCAAGTACTGTTCTCCTGGCAACAGCCAAACCCAGACACGTCCATCGGATTGCCAGACAGAGAAGCATGATTGGTCCCTCCAGAGAACACGCCTCCTCTGCTGTAGAGTCCAGTGGCGGCTTGCTTTACACCACGGCATCCGACGCTTTGCATAGCACTTGGTGATGGAAGGCTTGGATGCAGCTGCACGGCCATGGAAACCCATTCCATGAAGATCTCTACGCACTGTTGTTGGGCTCATCTGAAGGCCACACCAAGTTTGGAGGTCTTTAGCTATTGACTCTGCAGACAGTTGGTGACTTCTGCGCACTGTGCGCTTCAGCATGCGCTGACCCCGCCCTGTCATGTGACGTGGCCTACCACTTGGTGGCTGAGTGGCTGTTGTTCCCAGTTACTTCCACTTTGTTATAATCCCACTAACAGTTGAGCGTGGAATATTTAGTAGCCAGGAAATGTCACGGATGGACTTATTGCCCAGGTGGCCACCTATCACGGGACCACGCTTGGAGTCACTGAGCTCCTGAGAGCGACTCATTCTTTCACCAATGTTTGTAGAAGCCGTCTGCATGCCTAGGGGCTTGATTGTATACACCTGTGTCCATGGAGGGGATTGGAACACCTGAATCACATGATATGGAGGGGATTGGAACACCTGAATCACATGATATGGAGGGGATTGGAGCACCTGAATCACATGATTGGGAGGGGATTGGATCACCTGAATCACATGATTGGGAGGGGATTGGAACACCTGAATCACATGATATGGAGGGGATTGGAGCACCTGAATCACATGATTGGGAGGGGATTGGAGCACCTGAATCACATGATTGGGAGGGGATTGGAACACCTGAATCATATGATATGGAGGGGATTGAAACACCTGAATCAGATGATATGGAGGGGATTGGAACACCTGAATCACATGATATGAGGGGATTGGAACACCTGAATCACATGATATGAGGGGATTGGAACACCTGAATCACATGATATGAGGGGATTGGAACACCTGAATCACATGATATGGAGGGGATTGGAACACCTGAATCACATGATATGAGGGGATTGGAACACCTGAATCACATGATATGAGGGGATTGGAACACCTGAATCACATGATATGGGGGGGAGCAATACTTCTCCCAGCCTGAGCTCTGCTGTGCAGGAAGCTGATACCAGGTCACATTCAGGTATGGGCCCCCCACTGGTGGGAAAGCTTGGGGCCAGCGTTAGTCTAGGTTTGTATCTACACGTGTAGGGTAGGTACATATAATTGCGCACTTTCCCATCACATGTAGCACACGCAGTGATGCCATTGGTTGTTAATCCCCCCCATGTACCTGCGCTGTGTATGGTTCTCACGCATACATGCAAGAAGAAGACAGAGAAATGCGGCTGCAGGTGTGAACCAATCCTCAGGTTGCAGCCGCCATGTTTTGCGTCAGACATCCGCGTACAATAGAAGCGCGTCCGGTCGGTCAGTTGGGTTCCTCGCTGCACTCGGAGTTTAGCCGGATAATATTCGCTCTCCACGTCTGAACGTCACGCCGTCATCGTTCCCATGGCGACATCGATCCGTGATCTTCGGACCCCGATGTCACAAGTGGCACTTAGCGGACGCCGATTATCCGTTAATAAATCGCGCCCATCGCAGTGCGCTCATTACTGCTTTGCCTCTCCCCTCCCCCTGAACAAAATGCGCACGGCGTTCCTCCAGGTAGATCTGCGAGTGCGCTGACTGCGATGAAAGCTTTTAGCGAGCGGCGAGGACAATGGGAAAGCCATTATCTGTCACTGAGACGTGACAAACATCCGCCTGGAGAACGCCATTCCATCCAGACAACACGGAAATCCTCTCTGCGCTCGGCGCAATCTCTTCAAAATGGCGGGCGTCTCTACACACCAGCCGAAAGTTCACATCAGGCTGACAAGAGGGTGTGACCTAAATGACAGAGAAGGGGCGGAGCTGGGCCATCACCACCATTGCTGCACTTTTTAGCTCTGCGGGGTGTTAGGTTACAAGTGCCAGCAACATAGAGGAGTCCCTTCAACAGGAAGCTGTCACCCTATAACAGGAAGTTGTCACCCTATAACAGGAAGTTGTCACCCTATAACAGGAAGCTGTCACCCTATTACAGGAAGTTGTCACCCTATAACAGGAAGCTGTCACCCTATAACAGGAAGTTGTCACCCGCTCACTGCTCCTCTCTCTCCTTGTGCAGGGCGACTGGTCTTGACTCCGCCCTCCTGTAGTTTTCCATAATGGGTGGAGCCTGCTGGGCCCCTCCCACAACTCTGCTGTCTCTCCTTGTGCAGGAGGGACTGGTCTTGTCTCCACCCCCTTCTGTGGTGGGTGGAGCCTTCTGAGCCCCTCCTACAGCTCTGCTCTCTCTCCTTGTGCAGGAGGGACAGGTCTTGTCTCCTCCCCCTCTTGTGGTGGGTGGAGCCTGCTGGGCCACTCCCACAACTCCGCTCTCTCTCCTTGTGCAGGGTGACTGGCCTTGTCTCCACCCCCTCCTGTAGTTTTCCATAATGGGTGGAGCCTTCTGGGCCCCTCCCACAGCTATGCTGTCTCCCTTTGTGCAGAGTGGACTGGTCTTGTCTCCACCCCCTCCTGTGGATTGTGAAGCCTGCTGGGCCCCTCCCATAGCTCTGCTCTCTCTCCTTGTGCAGGAGGTACTGGACTTGTCTCCACCCCCTTCTGTGGTGGGTGGAGCCTTCTGAGCCCCTCCTACTGCTCTGCTCTCTCTCCTTGTGCAGGTGCACTGGTCTTGTCTCCTCCCCCTCTTGTGGTGGGTGGAGCCTGCTGGGCCCCTCCCACAGCTCTGCTCTCTCTCCTTCTGCAGGGTGACTGGTCTTGTCTCCACCCCCTCCTGTAGTTTTCCATAATGGGTGGAGCCTTCTGGGCCCCTCCCACAGCTATGCTCTCTCCCTTTGTGCAGAGTGGACTGGTCTTGTCTCCACCCCCTCCTGTGGCTGGTGAAGCCTGCTGGGCCCCTCCCACAGCTCTGCTCTCTGCACAGCACAGTGATGATGTCACCGTTTAGTTTACAAGGTAATATCTGGGTTTGTAAAGACATTCGGTGCTCACAAAGTGCATTTATATCCTTCATGTCTATCGAGGAACATATATAAACGAAGGCTTTTGTGCCCGGAGTTCAGCTTTCACATGGCGGAGATGATTTGAGATTTTATTGATCGGGTTTTCCCGGATTCAGCCATTCCGCCGGCCACAGACGTCCCCATATCACCCCGATGAGGATCTTCACCTTCAGCCCTGCAACTGCCATCTTCAGATCCGAAAACAACCATCCTCATCCCGCTCTGTCAGATTTGTGATTTATATTTGTATTCATTGAAATCATAATAAAAGTCCAGACATCGGGGGAGGGGGGAGGGGGGGGGAAAAAACAAAGAAAACGTCATCACAATATCAGATCAACACAAACATAATAATACATTGTAACCAGAGGAACTATAATAGGAAACAACGAGAATATAAATACAAGAAACATAATAATCGCAACAATGATAGCAAATGCAATAATAATAATAATAATAATAAATCCTAAATAATGTAAATATTATAATAAATCACCTAAATATAATAATAGATCGTAATGAATCTAATAATAAATAATCATTTAAATGTAATAATAAATCCTAATCAACGCAAATATTATAATAAATCTTCATGTAAATATAAAAAGAAATCAAAATCGATGGAAATGTCACAATAAAGAACCAATTTAGATCTAGTAACGATAATGGAAATATAATAAAAACCAAGAGAACATATAAGGAGGAATCTGGACGGCTCCCGGCAGTCTCACGGCTTCGATAAATCATCTATCGGGTCGGATTTCGGAGTTATTCTCCAATTATTCTTCCAGTGAGAGGATTGGGAGAGATCGCAGTATTTAATAATAAATGTCACCATCCCGAGGTCCCCCGCGTCATACGTGTATTGGGGGCTCTCCTTGTATGTAATAACATATAATAAAAGTCACCATTCCCGAGGTCCCCCGTGTCATACGTGTATTGGGGGCTCTCCTTGTATGTAATAACATATAATAAATGTCACCATCCCGAGGTCCCCCGCGTCATACGTGTATTGGGGGCTCTCCTTGTATGTAATAACATATTTAATAATAAATGTTACCATCCCGAGGTCCCCCGCGTCATACGTGTATTGGGGGCTCTCCTTGTATGTAATAACATATTTAATAATAAATGTTACCATCCCCGAGGTCCCCCGCGTCATACGTGTATTGGGGGCTCTCCTTGTATGTAATAACATATTTTATAATAAATGTCACCATCCCCGAGGTCCCCCGCGTCATACGTGTATTGGGGGCTCTCCTTGTATGTAATAACATATTTTATAATAAATGTTACCATCCCCGAGGTCCCCCGCGTCATACGTGTATTGGGGGCTCTCCTTGTATGTAATAACATATTTAATAATAAATGTTACCATCCCGAGGTCCCCCGCGTCATACGTGTATTGGGGGCTCTCCTTGTATGTAATAACATATTTTATAATAAATGTTACCATCCCGAGGTCCCCCGCGTCATACGTGTATTGGGGGCTCTCCTTGTATGTAATAACATATAATAAATGTTACCATCCCTGAGGTCCCCCGCGTCATACATGTATTGGGGGCTCTCCTTGTATGTAATAACATATAATAAATGTCACCATCCCCGAGGTCCCCCGCGTCATATGTGTATTGGGGGCTCTCCTTGTATGTAATAACACATAATAAATGTCACCATCCCCGAGGTCCCCCGCGTCATACGTGTATTGGGGGCTCTCCTTGTATGTAATAACATATTTAATAATAAATGTTACCATCCCGAGGTCCCCCGCGTCATACGTGTATTGGGGGCTCTCCTTGTATGTAATAACATATAATAAATGTCACCATCCCCGAGGTCCCCCGCGTCATACGTGTATTGGGGGCTCTCCTTGTATGTAATAACATATTTTATAATAAATGTCACCATCCCCGAGGTCTCCTGCGTCATACGTGTATTGGGGGCTCTCCTTGTATGTAATAACATATAATAAATGTTACCATCCCTGAGGTCCCCCGCGTCATACATGTATTGGGGGCTCTCCTTGTATGTAATAACATATAATAAATGTCACCATCCCGAGGTCCCCCGCGTCATACGTGTATTGGGGGCTCTCCTTGTATGTAATAACATATTTTATAATAAATGTCACCATCCCCGAGGTCCCCCGCGTCATACGTGTATTGGGGGCTCTCCTTGTATGTAATAACATATTTTATAATAAATGTTACCATCCCGAGGTCCCCCGCGTCATGCGTGTATTGGGGGCTCTCCTTGTATGTAATAACATATAATAAATGCCGGCATTCCTCGATGGTCATGAGAGGTGGGAGGCGGCTCGTATCCGTTTCCAGCATTAGATTTGTGAGTTGCGCCCTTTTCATAAAATGCTAAATTCAATCTTTCCTTTTCTCACGGATTCTAGTGATTGTGACCTTTATCGGCCTGTTCATGTCGGGGGGGAGGGGTGTTGGGGGTCACATTGAAATAAAGAGTTCGAAGGGCTAGAAGGGCCCGGCTCCTGAGAGCTTACAATCTATACCGAGTAAAATCGCATGTCGGCGGCTGCGGACGCCACTTCAGTAAAAGAACATTGACAGCAGATCACTGGCTGGGAGCGGCGTATTGGAGGCTGGGAGCGGCGTATCGGAGGCTGGGAGCGGTGGTATCGGAGGCTGGGAGTGGCGTATCGGAGGCTGGGAGCGGCGTATCGGAGGCTGGGAGCGGCGTATCGGAGGCTGGGAGCGGTGGTATCGGAGGCTGGGAGCGGTGTATCGGAGGCTGGGAGCGGCGTATCGGAGGCTGGGAGCGGTGGTATCGGAGGCTGGGAGCGGAGTATCGGAGGCTGGGAGTGGCATATTGGAGGCTGGGAGCGGTGGTATCGGAGGCTGGGAGCGGTGTATCGGAGGCTGGGAGCGGCGTATCGGAGGCTGGGAGCGGTGGTATCGGAGGCTGGGAGCGGTGGTATCGGAGGCTGGGAGCGGTGGTATCGGAGGCTGGGAGCGGCGTATCGGAGGCTGGGAGTGGCGTATCGGAGGCTGGGAGCGGCGTATCGGAGGCTGGGAGTGGCATATCGGAGGCTGGGAGCGGTGGTATCGGAGGCTGGGAGCGGTGTATCGGAGGCTGGGAGTGGCATATTGGAGGCTGGGAGCGGTGGTATCGGAGGCTGGGAGCGGTGTATCGGAGGCTGGGAGCGGTGTATCGGAGGCTGGGAGCGGCGTATCGGAGGCTGGGAGCGGTGGTATCGGAGGCTGGGAGCGGCGTATCGGAGGCTGGGAGCGGTGTATCGGAGGCTGGGAGTCTGTACATGGCACTGGAATAATAATAGTTAACCCCCCCCCCATTCCCCGTCCTCCCCGGTCTCTGACGTCACCGGTGATGTTACATCTCCACAGGGAGAACCGTCTGATTGGCGATGACACCGATATATGGGGAGTTCAGTGACACCGATATATGGGGAGTTCAGTGACACCGATATATGGGGAGTTCAGTGACACCGACGCTCCGCACTCACCTGTAATATCATTGGAATAAATTGTTATAAAGAATAAAAAATATTCCATTATGGGGGAGGGGAGGGGGGGGGGGAGAAACTGGTGACCCTGCCAGTAACCAATCAGATGTGACCTCCATTCCCTGTCCTACATGACAATCTGTTACCTAGTTACAGAGTTACAATGTCAGATCTCTGCAGAGGTTCACCGTTACATTGTTATCTGATTATATCGTTACATTGATACATATATACTGCAATGACATCGTTATACTGCGTGGTTACATTGTTGTATGTTGGCATGGTTACCTAGATACATGTTCTGTTGTTACATTGTAATATAGTTACATTGCTGCATCCATTGTTTAGTTGTTGAGGAGTTCCATTGGGAAATAGTTGTAATATAGTTACATTGATACAGACTGTAGATATCTAGGTTTGTGCCGTCACTGAACGGTTACATTGTTATATCGTTACATTGATTTATAGTTATATTGCTACAAAGATATATGATCATCAAGTTACATTGTAATCTACTCTAGATATGTATTCCAATATAAACCAGCGCAAAACACAAATGTTAAAATAATAAGTGAATATAAAGTTATTATTTTATAAATAATCTTTAAAGTCCAGTGATAAAGGTAAGTGACCACAATCCCGTGACACATAAAAACGAAAAAAAACTAGACATTTTTTTTTCATAAATCAAAAGTCCAGTGATCCCTAAGAAAACTTTCTAAAAAATAAACTTCAGTTCTTCAAATAATTCTTCCACCATCCACCAACATAAACCGCACTCACCAGATATTGCTGAGTAAAACACCTTTCAGGATTATTTGGGGCTCCTGGACCCTCTTTGAGGACTCCTCTATTTTCCACCTCAGATCTCTGGGTATTTCTCCACTCGTCTCCTCGCCAAATCACCAAGTTCCAAAAAGGAGAAAAAAACGAATAGTGTGATACTGTTATACCCCTTTTATAATTCATTCAAGCCGAACCACTTACATTTCGTAGGATAAAAACCAGCATTTATGTAAGGACATCAAACGAATTTTCGAATAGCAAAACGAATTTCCACAACTCCTAGGAACTCACAGCCTTGTGTGCAGCAGGATGACAGCCTCCATAACAAACGAACTTTCTTCACTAGTCAAAATGGCCGCCTGGAACGCATCCCTCGGTGTGCGTTCCACTCAACGGAAATGACGTCGGTTGTTCGGGAGACCAACCGGAAGTACGTCAACGCGTTTCGGCCCACCCACAGGGCGTTCTCAAGACGCCTACTTCCATTAACAAAGCACTTTTATAGCTACAGTTGCAAGAAAAAGTATGTGAACCCCTTGGGATTACGTGGAGTTTTGCATGAATTGGGCATAAAATGTGCTCTGAACGTCATCTAAGTCACAACAATAGAAGAACACAGTCTGCTGAACATAATACTACACAAACATTAGATGTTGCCATAGTTTAATTGCACATAACATGTAAACATTCACAGTGCAGGGAGGAAAAAGTATGTGAGGCCCTAGCTTAATGACTTCTCCCAGAGCCAATTGGAGCCAAGAGTGAGCCAACCTTGACTCCAATCAGTGTGATGATATTGGATGTGTTGCTGACACCTGTTTTGGGTTTACTGGTTTCAAGAAGCACTGTCTGATGTGAACCATGCCTCGCAGAAAAGAGCTCTCAGAAGACCTACGATCAAGAATTGTTGACTTGCATGAAGCTGGAAAGGGTTACAAAAGTATCTCCTTGAGCCTTGATGTTCATGTGTCCACGGTAAGACAGACTGTCTACAAATGGAGAAAGTTTAGCACTGTTGCTACTCTCCCTAGGCGTGGTCGTCCTGTAAAAATGACTGCAAGAGCACAGCGCAGAATGCTGCATGAGGTAAAGAAGAATCCCAGAGTGTCAGCTAAAGACCTACAGAAATCTCTGGCACATGCTAACATTTTTGTTGACACATCTACAATCAGGAAAACATGAAACAAGAATGGAGTACATGGGAGGACACCACGGAGGAAGCCATTGCTGTCCAAAAAGAATATTGCAGCACGTTTGAAGTTTGCAAAAGAGCGCCTGGATGTTCCACATCACTACTGGCAGAATATACTGTGGACAGATGAAACCAAGATTGAGTTGTTTGGGAAGAACACACAACACTATGTGTGGAGAAAAAAAGGCACAGCACACCAACATCAAAACCTCATCCCCACTGTGAAACATGGCGGAGGGAGCATCATGGTTTGGGGCTGCTTTGCTGCCTCAGGGCTGGACGGATTGTTGTCATTGATGGGAAAATGAATGCCAGAGTTTATCAAGACATTTTGCAGGAAAATGTACGACCATCTGTCCGCCAACTGAAGCTCCGCAGAGGATGGGTGATGCAACAGGACAATGATGACCCAAAGCATACAAGTCATTCAACAAAACAATGGCTGCAACAGCACAGAATACGCCTTCTGGAGTGGCCCAGTCAGAGTCCTGACCTCAACCCCATTGAAATGCTGTGGCATGACCTTAAGAGAGCGATTCACACCAGACATCCCAAGAATATTGCTACACTGATACAGTTTTGTGAAGAGGAGTGGTCCAAAATGACTCCAGATCATTGTGCAGGTCTGATCTGCAACTACAGGAAACGTTTGGTTGAGGTTATTGCTGCCAAAGGAGGGTCAACCAGTTATTAAGTCCAAAGGTTCACATACTTTTTCCTCCCTGCACTGTGAATGTTTACATGTTATGTGCAATGAAACCATGGCAACATCTAATGTTTGTGTAGTATTATGTTCAGCAGACTGTGTTCTTCTATTGTTGTGACTTAGATGACGTTCAGAGCACATTTTATGCCCAATTCATGCAAAACTCCACGGAATCCCAAGGGGTTCACATACTTTTTCTTGCAACTGTACTACTGTCGTCCTGCTGCACACAAGGCTGTGAGTTCCTAGGAGTTGTGGAAATTCGTTTTGCTATTCGGAAATTCGTTTGATGTCCTTAAATAAATGCTGGTTTTTATCCTATGAAATGTAAGTGGTTCGGCTTGAATGAATTATAAAAGGGGTATAACAGTATCACACTATTCGTTTTTTTCTCCTTTTTGGAACTTGGTGATTTGGCGAGGAGACGAGTGGAGAAATACCCAGAGATCTGAGGTGGAAAATAGAGGAGTCCTCAAAGAGGGTCCAGGAGCCCCAAATAATCCTGAAAGGTGTTTTACTCAGCAATATCTGGTGAGTGCGGTTTATGTTGGTGGATGGTGGAAGAATTATTTGAAGAACTGAAGTTTATTTTTTAGAAAGTTTTCTTAGGGATCACTGGACTTTTGATTTATGAAAAAAAAATGTCTAGTTTTTTTTCGTTTTTATATGTCACGGGATTGTGGTCACTTACCTTTATCACTGGACTTTAAAGATTATTTATAAAATAATAACTTTATATTCACTTATTATTTTAACATTTGTGTTTTGCGCTGGTTTATATTGGAATATTTGTTTTGGTTTATATATCTATGCACAGCAGCACTTATAATTGGTTGTTAATAGATTGGTCCTGGGCGCTGTGTGTTTTTTTGATTTAAATACTATAGATATGTACTGGAGTCCTGCGGTTACATTGTAATACACAACACAGATGTCTAGTTATGTGGTCCCCGGCTTGTCTGACGGTCCCTGGCTTGTCTGGTGGTCCCCGGCTTGTCTGGTGGTCCCTGGCTTGTCTGGTGGTCCCTGGCATGGTCAGTGGTCCCTGGCTTGTCTGGTGGTTCCCGGCTTGTCTGGCGGTCCCTGGTATGGTTAGTGGTCCCTGGCTTGTCTGGCGGTTCCTGGCTTGTCTGGCGGTCCCTGGTATGGTTGGTGGTCCCTGGCTTGTCTGGTGGTCCCCGGCTTGTCTGGCGGTCCCTGACATGATCAGTGGTCCCTGGCTTGTCTGGTGGTTCCCAGCTTGTCTGGCGATCCCTGGCTTGTCTGGCGGTCCCAGGCTTGTCTGGTGGTCCCTGGTATGGCCAGTGGTCCCTGGCTTGTCTGGTGGTCCCTGGCATGGTCAGCGGTCCCTGGCTTGTCTGGCGGTCCCTGGCTTGTCTGGCAGTCCCTGGTATGGTTGGTGGTCCCTGGCTTGTCTGGTGGTCCCCGGCTTGTCTGGCGGTCCCTGGCATGGTCAGTGGTCCCTGGCTTGTCTGGTGGTTCCCAGCTTGTCTGGCGATCCCTGGCTTGTCTGGCGGTCCCTGGTATGGTTGGTGGTCCCTGGCTTGTCTGGTGGTCCCCGGCTTGTCTGGCGGTCCCCGGCTTGTCTGGCGGTCCCTGGCTTGTCTGGTGGTCCCTGGCTTGTCTGGTAGTTCCCGGCTTGTCTGGCGGTCCCTGGCTTGTCTGGCGGTCCCTGGTATGGCCAGTGGTCCCTGGCTTGTCTGGCGGTCCCTGGCTTGTCTGGTGGTCCCTGGCATGGTCAGCGGTCCCTCGCTTGTCTGGCGGTCCCTGGCTTGTCTGGCGGTCCCTGGTATGGCTGGTGGTCCCTGGCTTGTCTGGCGGTCCCTGGCTTGTCTGGTGGTCCCTGGTATGGCTGGCGGTCCCTGGTATGGCTGGCGGTCCCTGGTATGGCTGGTGGTCCCTGGTATGGCCGGCGGTCCCTGGTATGGCTGGTGGTCCCTGGTATGGCCGGCGGTCCCTGGTATGGCTGGTGGTCCCTGGTATGGCTGGTGGTCCCTGGCTTGTCTGGCGGTCCCTGGTATGGCTGGTGGTCCCCCGCCATGTGTGCGCTGTTTGTGTGTTTGGTGTGTTTCTCATTGGAGCGTGTCTCAGTCGCCATGGTAACTGTCTCGCCTTCCTCTCCGCCATCTATTGGAGGCGCTCGCCCCCCGCAGAGCTTTGTTACGGCGATGCTGAACGCAGAGCTTGGTTACCATAGCGATGGATGGAGCTCCGAGGTGACATCAAAAGGGGAACAAAACGGCCTCATTGTACCAACCGGAGGGAGAGACGCCGCTGAGCGCTCTGTACCAAGGGGGAGGGGCAGAGACACGGGATGGGGGAGATGGGGGGAAGGGCAGAGACACGGGATGGGGGAGATGGGGGGAAGGGCAGAGACACGGGATGGGGGAGACGGGGGGAGGGGCAGAGACACGGGATGGGGGAGATGGGGGGAAGGGCAGAGACACGGGATGGGGGAGATGGGGGGAAGGGCAGAGACACGGGATGGGGGAGACGGGGGGAAGGGCAGAGACACGGGATGGGGGAGACGGGGGGAAGGGCAGAGACACGGGATGGGGGAGACGAGGGGGAGGGGCAGAGACACAGGATGGGGGAGACGGGAGGAGGGGCAGAGACACAGGATGGGGGAGACGGGGGGAGGGGCAGACACAGGATGGGGGAGACGAGGGGGAGGGGCAGAGACACAGGATGGGGGAGACGGGAGGAGGGGCAGAGACACAGGATGGGGGAGACGAGGGGGAGGGGCAGAGACACGGGATGGGGGAGACGGGGGGAAGGGCAGAGACACGGGATGGGGGAGACGGGGGGAGGGGCAGAGACACGGGATGGGGGAGATGGGGGGAAGGGCAGAGACACGGGATGGGGGAGACGGGGGGAGGGGCAGAGACACAGGATGGGGGAGACGGGGGGAGGGGCAGAGACACAGGATGGGGGAGACGGGAGGAGGGGCAGAGACACAGGATGGGGGAGACGAGGGGGAGGGGCAGACACACGGGATGGGGGAGACAACAAAGTTACAATGTACAGTCTGATCACTGGGGGAGGGGAGACTGAGGAAATGCCTCCTCCCACTTCTACAAAGTTACAATGTACAGTCTGATCACTGGGGGAGGGGAGACTGAGGAAATGCCTCCTCCCACTTCTACAAAGTTACAATGTACAGTCTGATCACTGGGGGAGGGGAGACTGAGGAAACTCCTGCTCCTGCCTGCAGCAGACTGATGACATCACCCCAGCCTAGGCGCAGTCACTGACGATTAGATGTGGGTGATGATCCTCTATGGGGACGTCAGGACTGTAGTCATGGAGACGGAACACTGACAGGTCCACTTTAATATCAATTGATTGAAGGTATCAGTGGATTCCACATTGCAGACTGTCAGCTCTTGGGACGAGGCGAGGACACGAGTCGCTCAGTAAACCTCCATCGAACTTTTCCTCTCTTTCAGAATTCTTCTTCAGCGGTCACAAAGAGTTCCAACTGTCCAATCAGAACACCAAACCAGCGAACCCCCCGCCGGCCGAAGAAATCCCCCCACCACCGGAGGGCGCTGCCCCCACCGAGAGCCCAGAGGAGGATGAGGAAGAGGAGGATGAGGATGTCCTGGGGAAGGTGAGTCCTCCAGAGGGGCTGGACGGATGGGGGGGGCGGGGATTGAACCAGACGGATTGGTGTGCAACTGATGGGATTTGGGCCATGCAGACTGAACGGAATGTCATCACCGGATCCAGACAGGCGGCTGAAGTCATGTGCAGATCAGCACTCCTCCTATTAATGCCCGGCCAGGTCCCGCCCCTTCCTCCCTATTGGTCACTGGGGCTGTCCGTCATAATAAAGGGAAATGGGAGGTTTGGGCTCAGCCTGGATTGTACAGGAGAAGTGAAGATCTGCAAGTGACTTCAGCTGCCATATACTGTTGGGACCCTTGTGTGTTCATGTGCAGGCAGCCTGCTGAATGGAATATGGTGCCCCCCGCAGTGCCCCCCACAGTGTACCCCACAGCGTCCCCCACAGCGTCCCCCGCAGCGTCCCCCGCAGCGCCCCCCGCAGTATCCCCCACAGTGTACCCCGCAGCGTCCCCCACAGCGTCCCCCGCAGCATCCCTCACAGCGTCCCCCGCAGCGTCCCCCACAGTGTACCCCGCAGCGTCCCCCACAGTGTACCCCGCAGCATCCCCCACAGTGCCCCCCACAGCATCCCCCACAGCGTCCCCTGCAGTGCCCCCCGCAGTGCCCCCCGCAGCATCTGAAGGTTTAGTGGCTTCACCTCCGATGAGGGACACGAGGGGTGCAGGGAACTAAAGGAACGCTCATGTGATGGGAGAAGCTCTCCATAAGCCCTCATTGTGGCCCCTCTCCACATCTCCAGAGCAGAATCCCCACAGTGAGGATCCCCAAGAGAGCCGACCTTGGGGGGGGGGGGGGGGATTGTTTGATTCCCAGCAATGCAGTGTTCATGTCAATGATTCCCGCTGTGTGCAGACCCCCGGAGATTCTTATGGGGGAGATTCACTAAAACTGGAGCCCAGAGAAGAACCAATCAGCTTCTAACTTCAGCTTCTTCAACGAAGGTTCGACAATAACTCCAGGAAGCTGATTGGCTACTGAGCAGAGCGGCACATGAGGGTCAGTGTTGGGGTCCCGTGAGGGTCAGTGTTGGGGTCCCGTGAGGGTCAGTGTTGGGGTCCCGTGAGGGTCAGTGTTAGGGTTCCCGTGAGGGTCAGCGTTGGGGTCCCGTGAGGGTCAGCGTTGGGGTCCCGTGAGGGTCAGCGTTGGGGTCCCGTGAGGGTCAGCATTGGGGTCCCGTGAGGGTCAGCATTGGGGTCCCGTGAGGGTCAGCATTGGGGTCCCGTGAGGGTCAGTGTTAGGGTTCCATGAGGGTCAGCATTGGGGTTCCATGAGGGTCAGTGTTGGGGTCCCGTGAGGGTCAGTGTTGGGGTTCCGTGAGGGTCAGCGTTGGGGTCCCGTGAGGGTCAGTGTTGGAGTCCCGTGAGGGTCAGTGTTAGGGTTCCATGAGGGTCAGCATTGGGGTTCCATGAGGGTCAGCGTTGGGGTCCCGTGAGGGTCAGCGTTGGGGTCCCATGAGGGTCAGCGTTGGGGTCCCGTGAGGGTCAGTGTTAGGGTTCCATGAGGGTCAGCATTGGGGTCCCATGAGGGTCAGCGTTTGGGTCCCGTGAGGATCAGTGTTAGGGTTCCATGTGAGGGAAAACCTCGGCATTCCTTTCTATCTGATATCCTCTCTTTCTCCGGCTCCATTGATCACGGAAGGTCGGTGATTGGTTGGGTGGTTGTTATTGATCGATCATTGATCACGGAAGGTCGGTGACCCGTTGGGTGGTTGTTATTGATCGATCATTGATCAGCGATCGATCACCCTGAACTAACCTCTGCCGTCTTCTGATTCTTTTACAGAAATGTTTTAAGACCCCCAACGGCTTGATGTGCGAATCCAAATCGAATTCGGTCAGCTATGACATCACAGAGTTGGCGACCTCATCTCTGATCGGTGAGTGGCGCAGTGTATGTGGCCGCCTCCAGGGGGTGTATGGTGATATCAGTCAGGGACACGTCGGCACATCGTGGCCCCGGTAGGCCTCAGCTGGGGTTCCGGTATGGTGATATCAGTCAGGGACACGTCGGCACATCGTGGCCCCGGTAGGCCTCAGCTGGGGTTCCGGTATGGTGATATCAGTCAGGGACACGTCGGCACATTGTGGCCCCGGTAGGCCTCCGCCTGGGTTCCGGTTGTCTTCTCCCCAATCATGGTGATATCAATCAGGGACACGTCGGCACATCGTGGCCCCGGTAGGTCGCCGCCTGGGTTCCGGTATGGTGATATAGGTCAGGGACACGTCGGCACATCGTGGCCCCGCTAGGCCTCCGCCGGGGTTCCGGTTGTCTTCTCCCCAATCATGGTGATATAGGTCAGGGACATGTCGGCACATCGTGGCCCCGGTAGGTCTCCGCCGGGGTTCCGGTTGTCTTCTCCCCAATCATGGTGATATAGGTCAGGGACATGTCGGCACATCGTGGCCCCGGTAGGCCTCCGCCGGGGTTCCGGTTGTCTTCTCCCCAATCATGGTGATATAGGTCAGGGACATGTCGGCACATCGTGGCCCCGCTAGGCCTCCGCCGGGGTTCCGGTTGTCTTCTCCCCAATCATGGTGATATCAGTCAGGGACACGTCGGCACATCGTGGCCCCGCTAGGCCTCCGCTGGGGTTCCGGTTGTCTTCTCCCCAATCATGGTGATATAGGTCAGGGACATGTCGGCACATCGTGGCCCCGCTAGGTCTCCGCCGGGGTTCCGGTTGTCTTCTCCCCAATCATGGGCTAATTCTGGGATCTGTATGCAGCCGCCGGCGGGGGGTTGGAGGGTCTCCCACTTGCAGACATTCAAGTAATTAGCTCGGATCTTGAGAGCGATTTGATGACCGTTTCTGTGGAAACCGCACACTCCTGACCCTCATTGGGCCCCTTCGCCTTTCCACAAACTGAACGTTCCGGGGCCCGCATGTCAGGAGGTTTGTAAAACACGGAAATATGGAATCATGTCCCTATGGGAGGGAGAAGACCCCCCCAGCCCCACCCTGGTCAGAGGTCCATAGAAGCCCACCATAGATGGTCCAACATGGACCAATGAATGGCCATGATAGAAGAGCCACAACCGGCTCCTAGGTCGGAGATGGGGCGGGGCCATCCTCCAGTGGTGTGATGTGGGCGGGGCCACAGGGACCATTTTCCTGGGCGCACAATTCTTAGAGGGGCAAAATGAAACTTCCCGACTATCCTGGACTCTGCAGGACTGTCCCGAGAATTCAGCAAAGTCCCGGCTCCCTGCGGATCCAGTGCCAGGACATGTTCCACCACAAATGCCCCTCCCCCCGGGGACCTGCCCCGAGTCTCTCTAGCACCCCCATCCTGCCCTCTGCAGCAGCTGCCATTGCAAGAGGAGGAGGAACCGGGGGAAGGGACTGGGGGGGGCATCTGACCCAAAGGGGGTGGAGCAGTTAACAAAGATTAGTGGGCGGGGGGGGGAGTAATGGGGGGGGTTAATAAGAGGAATTGTGGTGGGAGGGGGGAGTTGTGCTGGAGGTGGGAGGGGTTGAGGGGTGGGATCTGTGCTACGAGGGGGGGTAAAGGGGAGGATTTATGCTGGGGGGAGTTGAATTGGGGAGGATTTGTCCTGGGAGGGGGGATTCATGCTGGGAGGGGGGATGGGGGTTAATAAGAGGATTTGTGGTGGGAGGGGGGAGCTGAGGGAGGATTTGTGCTGGAGGTTGGGGGGTTGAGGGGGGAGGATTTGTACAGGGGGAGGGGATTTGTACAGGGGGGGTTGAAGGGGGTATCTCTCACAACGATCGGTCCCTCACATACAACGATCGGTCCCTCACATACAACGATCGATCTCTCACATACAACGATCGGTCCCTCACATACAACGATCGGTCTCTCACATACAACGATCGGTCTCTCACATACAACGATCGGTCTCTCACATACAACGATCGGTCCCTCACATACAACGATCGGTCCCTCACATACAACGATCGGTCCCTCACATACAACGATCGGTCTCTCACATACAACGATCGATCTCTCACATACAACGATCGATCCCTCACATACAACGATCGGTCCCTCACATACAACGATCGGTCTCTCAAATACAACGATCGATCTCTCACATACAACGATCGGTCCCTCACATACAACGATCGGTCTCTCACATACAACGATCGGTCCCTCACATACAACGATCGATCTCTCACATACAACGATCGATCCCTCACATACAACGATCGGTCCCTCACATACAACGATCGGTCTCTCAAATACAACGATCGATCTCTCACATACAACGATCGATCCCTCACATACAACAATCGATCCCTCACATACAACGATCGATCTCTCACATAAAACGATTGGTCCCTCACATACAACGATCGATCTCTCACATACAACAATAGGTCCCTCACATACAACAATCGATCTCTCACATACAAAGATCGATCTCTCACATACAACGATCAATCCCTCACATACAAGGATCGGTCCCTCACATACAACGATCGGTCCCTCGATCTCTCACATACAACGATCGGTCCCTCGATCTCTCACATACAACGATCGATCTCTCACATACAACGATCGGTCCCTCACATACAATGATCGATCTCTCACATACAACGATCGGTCCCTCACATACAACGATCGATCTCTCACATACAACGATCGGTCCCTCACATACAACGATCGGTCCCTCGATCTCTCACATACAACGATCGATCTCTCACATACAACGATCGGTCCCTCACATACAACGATCGATCTCTCACATACAACGATCGATCTCTCACATACAACGATCGGTCCCTCACATACAACGATCGGTCCCTCACATACAACGATCGATCTCTCACATACAACGATCGATCTCTCACATGTCCTTTCTCCCGGTTCCCAGGTTTGGTTCAGACCATCAAGGATCACATCACCAAGCCGACAGCCATGGCTCGGGGACGAGTGGCCCACCTGATAGAGTGGAAGGGTTGGAGCGCCCCCCAGTCCGGCTGGGAACCTTCGCTGACCGATGAGGAGCATTACTCCGATCTCACCGATGAGCTGAAGGAGGCGCGATTTGCAGCCGGTACGCGGGGCCAACACAGCGTGGGGGGCGCAGAATGTTCCTCCACCAGATGACCACACCTGAAGAGGATGACCATGACTAGGACCATGACCAGCTAGAGATCATGGAGGGCAGGCAGCAGAGGTTCAGTAGGGAGCAGAGAAGGTCAGGCAGGCAGCAGAGGTTCAGTAGGGAGCAGAGAAGGTCAGACAGGCAGCAGAGGTTCAGTAGGGAGCAGAAGTCAGGCAGGCAGCAGAGGTTCAGTAGGGAGCAGAGGTCAGGCAGGCAGCAGAGGTTCAGCAGGGAGCAGAAAAGGTCAGGCAGGCAGCAGAGGTTCAGTAGGGAGCAGAGAAGGTCAGGCAGGCAGCAGAGGTTCAGTAGGGAGCAGAGAAGGTCAGGCAGGCAGCAGAGGTTCAGTAGGGAGCAGAGAAGGTCAGGCAGGCAGGCAGCAGAGGTTCAGTAGGGAGCAGAGAAGGTCAGGCAAGCAGGCAGGCAGGCAGCAGAGGTTCAGTAGGGAGCAGAGAAGGTCAGGCAGGCAGCAGAGGTTCAGTAGGGAGCAGAGAAGGTCAGGTAGGCAGCAGAGGTTCAGTAGGGAGCAGAGGTCAGGCAGGCAGCAGAGGTTCAGTAGGGAGCAGAGAAGGTCAGGCAGCAGAGGTTCAGTAGGGAGCAGAGGTCAGGCAGGCAGCAGAGGTTCAGTAGGGAGCAGAGGTCAGGCAGGCAGCAGAGGTTCAGTAGGGAGCAGAGGTCAGGCAGGCAGCAGAGGTTCAGTAGGGAGCAGAGGTCAGGCAGGCGGTCATCATTGGTGTTACATCTGCCGGTCAGTCTTCTCTCTCCTGGGTGACCCCATTCCTCCCCCTCGCCCGTCCCCGGGGAATCCTCGGACAATCTTCATGATTCATGGATTATTAGGCCTCATTTTGCCCCCCCCCCCGGGGTTCCTCCCGGCCCTGGAAGTGTCACATTTCTGGGGCAGATCTGCTGTGCAGCTGCTTCTCACGTCTGCGATAATAAATGTCAGATGAACCCGATGATGGAGCTCTGCGGATCCCCGCCGATGGGAACGTCCTGTATTCACCCTCAGAGCCTCGTGGATGGAGATTCCCCCCATTACCGCCCCCCATCAATCTCAGGGCTGCCTGTAGATGAACATCTAAGGGGCAAGAAGGGCGCGGTGCTGGCGGGACTGAGTTAGGTCCCACTTAACAGTCTGAAATGTGGTGATTGGTCGGTCCTCATGTCTGCCTACCTACCCTTTCAACTGCCACTTTGACACAGCTGGAAGATGTAGAAGTGAGCAGAACCAGTTACAGATTTCCTCCACCCAGAGGCATTTTTCACCATTAGGTCAGACACCTGGGACTCTCCCCGAGGGACTCTCCCCCTGGACTCTCCCCTGGGGTCTCTCCCCCCAAGGGACTCCCTCCCTGGGACTCTCCCCCATGGACTCCCCTCCTAGGACTCTCCTCCTAGGACTCTCCCCCTGGGACTCTCCTTTTAGGACTCTCCACCTGGGACTCTCCACCTGGGTCTCTCCACCTGGGACTCCCCTCCTAGGACTCTCCACCTGGGACTCTCCCCCTGGGACTCTCCCCCTGGGACTCCCCTCCTAGGACTTTCCCCCTGGGACTCCCCTCCTTGGGACTCTCCCCCTGGGACTCTCCACCTGGGACTCCCCTCCTAGGACTCTCCACCTGGGACTCTCCCCCTGGGACTCCCCTCCTAGGACTTTCCCCCTGGGACTCCCCTCCTTGGGACTCTCCCCCTGGGACTCTCCACCTGGGACTCTCCACCTGGGACCTCCCTCCTAGGACTCTCCACCTGGGACTATCAGGACTGGTCAGACCAAGGATTCTGGTTCGGGAATGGCACTGTAGCTGTGTAGAGCCGCCCGGGGCAGATTTCACCCTTTGCTGTCTCTTTCAGGGGTTGCCGAGCAGTTTGCCATCACTGAAGCCACCCTGAGTGCCTGGTCCTCGCTGGACGATGAAGAGATGCATTATGGGTTGGGCTCCCAGGAGATGCGGCAGCTTCAAGGTAACAGATATCTCCATCGCTCTGCCAGTTAGGGGCCAACCATCGCAAAATGGCCATAACATAGAATCGTCCTCATTGGGTGAAACCAGGGATTGGGGGGGGTGGGGGACGCAGCTCCGGCACCCCCAGGAATGAATCAATAGCAAGGACTGCTGGGGTGTGCTGGAGGTCTGTTGTTGCTGGAGGGGATCTATTGTTGCCGGGGGGTGTTATGTTGCTGTGTGAGTCTATTGATACTGGAGGGGATCTATTGTTGCCGGGGGGGGTTATGTTGCTGTGTGAGTCTATTGATACTGGAGGGGATCTATTGTTGTTGGGGGGGGTTATGTTGCTGTGTGAGTCTATTGATACTGGAGGGGATCTATTGTTGCTGGGGGGTTATGTTGCTGGGTGGGATCTTCTGTTGATGCTAACTGCTGGGAGATCTATTATTGCTGTTTTTGGTCTATTATTGCTGGCGTAGATCTATTGTAACTGGGGGCACTTGTTGCTAGTGGGATCTATTGCTGTGGGGAAGATCTGTTACTGCTGAGGGGGGTTTATTGTTGCTAACTGTGCTCAGAGGTAGGTAGGGGGAGGAACCAAATGAAGGTGCTTGGAGGTGGGTAGGGGGTGGAGACAAGTGAAGGTGCTCAGAGGTGGAACCAAGTGAGGGTGTTCAGAGGTAGGTAGGGGGTGGAACCAAGTGAAGGTGCTTGGAGGTGGGTAGGGGGCGGAGACAAGTGAAGGTGCTCGGAGGTGGGTAGGGGGCGGAGACAAGGGGTGACTCAGAAGGGGGGGCGGGGTTCCTGCACCTATCTTCTGAGATACAAAGCCCTGGGTAAAAGGATATTGAGTTATTTGTTCGCTGCAGTGGGTGGGTTAGTTGGGAGCCGATGGGCCCTTGTGTGGTACTGCAGGCTTGGTGAGAGCGGATGCCCCCCCCCCCCCCCGCTCAGCCACCAATGAGAAGGGTTTACGGAGGAACGTCCTAAAAGGGAAACAATGGCGGTCAATTTTGTTTCCTATTTTCAGAAAGCGAATATCTTCCCCGGTTGTGCTTCTCCCATGATGCTCCGCTCACGCGGCTATTCTTAGTAAGCTCCGCACGGCGCTCTTCCGCTTCAGTGGTGACTAGTGGAGGGGTTATCGTCTGGGGAAGGGGGGGGGGGCGGGGAATCTGCTCTGCTGGGCTATTATTAGCACACCGGGTCACATGACTCCTGCCCCTTATGAGGGTGTGCTGTATGGAAGATGGGCCGGCAGAGCGAGGATTAATGGGGCCCATCTGTGAACTCCCGCAGGCCCCTCGGGGCACCGCCATCCGCTGCGTCCTCCTGGGAAGCTCTGGGCCCGCGCAGCGCCTTCTGCTCCTGATGAATGGAACCAACCCAGTGTAGGCAGCGGGCGGGAGCCTGAGGAGCCGCAATGGGGGTCCTTAAAGGGTCACTCCACCCCCAACTTTTTTCTTTAGCTTTGGATAGAGTTTCGGATAGTCCCCCCCCCCCCCCCCCGGAAGGAAGATCCCCCGCTTCTCCTCTCTGACCTCATCCTATCCACTAGGGGGCAGTGACACCGTCTGCGTGACAATCCATCAGTGTCTGTCCCCGCCCCCCACCTGCTGCATTGATGGATCTCCCCTTTAACAAAACGCCGTTCACCTTCCCGGTGCTGCTGATTACCCCCCATGGACCCGTAGTCTGGACCCCTTCATGCCCCCAGGAGCAACAATAGACCGCAGCAGCAGCAAGAACCTCCCAGCAGAAACAATAGACCCACAGCAGCAACAATAGGCCCCATAACAGCAACAATAGACCCTCAGCAGAAACAATAGACCCTCAGCAGCAGCAATAAACACCCAGCAGAAAAAATAGACTCCCAGCAGCAACAGACCCCTAGCAGGAACAATAGACCAACCAGCAGCAACAATTTACCTCCAGCAGCAACAATAGAGCAACCAGCAGCAACAATAGACCCTCAGCAGCAAAAACTTACCCCCAGCAGCAACAATAGGCCATAATAACACACCAGACCCCGACAGCAACAATGGATCCCCCAGCAGCAACAATGTGCCCCTAACGTCAACAATATATCCCCCAGCAGCAACAATGGATCCCCCAGCAGCAGCCAGAAATGACAGACCCCTCCCTCAGCAGTAGATCCCTTCCAGCAGCAATAGATCCCTCACCAGCAACAGACCACCATGCAAAAACAGACCCCCTCCAGTGACAATAGATCCCTCAGCAGCCAGCATCAATAGACCTTCCAGCACCCCTTGCCATTACATACATTCAGTGCTGGAGGTGCCGGATCTGCGTTCCCCCAAAAGAAAAGCCCTGGGTAGGAAAGGATTAAATCCTCTGTTGAGTTTTTTTTTTCCTCGTCTGTGTCCCACTGGGGAGATTTCCCTTCACTTCCTGTCCAGGAGACACAACAGGAAGTGAGAATAAATCTCTGTAAAGTGGGGAAAGTCCCATTGTGGACAACGGTTACCGAAACAGGTGTCCCCGTTGGAAGATTCGGTTCCTGACAACTGTCATATTGTGGATTTTCCCATCACTTCCTGTCTTGGTGACACCAAGACCAGGAGAAGGTAAATCTCGCACAGTAGACATTTGACAGGATGGATCACATGGGACATAGAGAAGCACCCCAGGCAGGTGAGCGTGTTGTGTGTACTCTGGAGGGGGGCAGTAAAACCATAAAGCCCTGACGGTTCTATATAGAAGTCGTCTTCCTGGGATCTCTATACCTCTTGGTGAGGATGCCGGAGCATGTTGCTCTACAGAGAGACCCTGAGTGGCAGCAGCTTTGGAAGTTATATTTCTGAGTCGCCCTCTAGTGGCTGAAGGTTGTCAATGTATTTCTCTTTTCTTTTTTCCCCGCAGATCTGGAGAGCTTCTACCTGCAGAGCCGACTGCTGAGCTACGCCCACGGGGCCTGCGGCTCGGATCTGGGGGGCAGCCTGCCCGGCCTCTCCTATTCCTCCGCCGTGTCCTTGGCTGCCACTTCCCAGCAGCTGCTGCCCATGGATAGATGGGACGTGTCGGAGCCCCCCTCTGCCTTCCAGTGCCCCCCGGTGGACGGTGGCAGAAGCAGCAGCTCGGACAACTCCAAAGCGCCGGCGACGGCGGAGGGGGAGGTCCCCCCTGAAACCTGCAAACCCCGGCTCAACCAATCGCTCCACTACGTGGACAGCAGCTCGCTGTCGGAGGACGAGGTCTTCTACAACTGACTGCACTGCTGGGAGGCCGGCATTCTGTGGCTGACGAATGAGCCCCTTTCCTGGTGTTTTTCAGGTGCTCCTCGGGGGAGGGACTACGTGGACTCCAGCCTTTCCTCCTGGGACTCATTAAAGAAGTAGAGAGGGAAGCCTACCAATCTCCGAATTCCCAGCTGGGGGAGGCTGCTGCCTCTAGAGGCGAGGAGGCTGAGACTGCTGCGGAGCATTTTGGGACCCGGTGGGGGGAGGGGGGAGCCACTGGACTTGCAGCAGCTGAGCGGGACGGGACCCCCACACATCAGCAATATGTCTGTCACTTCGGAGGGCCCGGCCTTCTCTGCTGAAGGAGGCTCCGACCCAAAGCCTTACTTTACTTCAATGGCCAGTCCACCCCGAACCGCCATTTCAGTTTTATGTGGATGCCGGTGGTCGGCTTCTCTGACTTCCAGGGGAGTGTTCCCACCTTCCACGGCCATTACACAAAAGAATGCAGCAGAGGGAGTGAGACTTCTGTGCTTAGTAATGGCTGCTGGGGGGGAGGGGCTGGGACAATGAGTCGGCTCCACACATAACTGAAATGCAGGCTGAGGTGGAGTCGGCCCGTACCTTGTGCTTTCATGTACGTTTGTTGGCGCTGGCGTTCCGTGAGGTCATGTCGCTGTATTGATTCCAGTGATTGGCAATTCTGTGTCCCATCTACTGTGCGAATATATCGATCGATCACCAGCTTTGTGGCGTCTTTCCTGGGAGAGAGAGAGAGGGCGCTGAGGGGCGAGGGAGGAGAGCGATGGCACTGAGTGGGCGAGGGAGGAGAGCGAGGGCGCTGAGGGGCGAGGGAGGAGAACGATGGCGTTGAGGGGCGAGGGAGGAGAACGATGGCACTGAGGGGCGAGGGAGGAGAGCGATGGCGCTGAGGGGCGAGGGAGGAGAGCGAGGGCGCTGAGGGGCGAGGGAGGAGAACGATGGCACTGAGGGGCGAGGGAGGAGAGCGATGGTGCTGAGTGGACGAGGGAGGAGAGCGATGGCGCTGAGTGGACGAGGGAGGAGAGCGATGGCGTTGAGGGGCGAGGGAGGAGAGCAATGGCGCTGAGTGGGCGAGGGAGGAGAGCGATGGCGCTGAGGGGCGAGGGAGGAGAGCGATGGCGCTGAGGGGCGAGGGAGGAGAGCGATGGCGCTGAGTGGGCGAGGGAGGAGAGCGATGGCGCTGAGGGGCGAGGGAGGAGAGCGATGGCGCTGAGGGGCGAGGGAGGAGAGCGATGGCGCTGAGGGGCGAGGGAGGAGAGCGATGGCGCTGAGTGGGCGAGGGAGGAGAGCGAGGGCGCTGAGGGGCGAGGGAGGAGAGCGATGGCGTTGAGGGGCGAGGGAGGAGAGCGATGGCGCTGAGTGGGCGAGGGAGGAGAGCGATGGCGCTGAGGGGCGAGGGAGGAGAGCGATGGCGCTGAGGGGCGAGGGAGGAGAGCGATGGCGCTGAGGGGCGAGGGAGGAGAGCGATGGCGCTGAGTGGGCGAGGGAGGAGAGCGATGGCGCTGAGGGGCGAGGGAGGAGAGCGATGGCGCTGAGGGGCGAGGGAGGAGAGCGATGGCGCTGAGTGGGCGAGGGAGGAGAGCGATGGCGCTGAGGGGCGAGGGAGGAGAGCGATGGCGCTGAGGGGCGAGGGAGGAGAGCGATGGCGCTGAGTGGGCGCCGGGCGCAAATCTCCAACACAGTGTCTGGGTTTATAACAGTTGCAGAGCATTTTAGGGGCCCATTTACATTCTGGGGGCTCATTTACATTTTAGGGGTTCATTTACCTTTTGGGGGCCATTTACATTCTGGGGACCATTCACATTTTAGGGGCCCATTAACATTTTGGGGGCTCATTTACATTTTAGGGGTTCATTTACACTTTAGGGGCCCATTTACATTCTGGGGGCCATTTACATTTTAGGGGGTTTGATTTACATTTTGGGGACCCATTTACATTTTAGGGGCCCATTTACACTTTAGGGACCCATTTACATTCTGGGGGCCATTTACATTTTGGGGGTTCATTTACACTTTAGGGGCCCATTTACATTCTGGGGGCCATTTACATTTTAGGGGTTCATTTACAGTTTGGGGACCAATTTACATTTTAGGGGTCCATTTACATTTTAGGGGCCCATTTACATTTTAGGGGTCCATTTACATTTAGAGGTTCATTTACATTTAGGGGTTCATTTACACTTTAGGGGCCCATTTACATTCTGGGGCCCATTTACATTTTTAGGGGTTAATTTACACTTTAGGGGCCCATTTACATTTTAGAGGTCCATTTATATTCTGGACACCCATTTACATTCTGGGGGCCCATTTACAAAGCGTTATTGGACTGCACTGTTGCTTGGAAAAAATCAGTTTTGCAGGTTCATCAAGCAGCGTGCGTTGAACCCCCCCCTGCCCCCCCCCCCCAGATACGCGGTGACACCCTCGAGAACGTCCTGCCAAGGCGCATTCGCTGCATTTGTTCCGTCAGTTCCGGCGTGTTGCGGTAATGGGCAGGAAAATGCGCCTTTTACTGCAAAAGTCTGAACGGGCCGTTGGAACAGAAGCAGGCGTATCGCAGGGGCCCCGGCGCCGAGACGCGTCACGAACTGACAGACGGGTGTCACCTGCAGCAACTCATCACCTCCTCAGAATATAATAGTGCCGGCAGGCTCCCAGTGAAAGTCCACGGAGCTCTACTGACACCTGCTGGCCCACATAATAAATGGAGAAGACCAAAAAAACTGATTCATTTTATTAAATTGTATAAATATAGAAAAAAAAACCCAAATCTGCGTCCAGCGATCATCAGAGGGAACATCAGACGGCCGATTCCATATATAACGGAAGATTCATTGGAAGGATCTCACAGAGGGGGCGCAACATGTCAGTGATCAGGTCGTGTATGCAGGGCTGGGACAAGGGGTGGGCAGGAGGGGCGGCCGCCCCGGGCACAATGGTGTACTGTAGGGGGCGCCTTCCTTCTGTTACAAGGCTGACAGGAGTGACTTTGACAAGTGATGACTTCTGGGCGTAGACTCTCCCTCACCTTGCAAATGCTGAACGGGGGAGGGGCGAGGGGGGGGGCGCAGTCTGTCCTGGGCGCTGGATGACCTTGTCCCGGCACTGGCTGTATCTACTTTCTACAGATGAGAATTCCCCCCCCTTGACCCAAACCTCTATAAACTGACTCTGGGTTGCAGTCTCACCCCTCTTGCTGCAAATATACGTTGGGGAAATCTGGCTCCCGCCCCTTGTAGGGGTTTTTGGGGCACTTTGTCCCGAGTGAAGAATGAATCCAAGGGCCGGCATGGAGGCGGTACATACGGGGTTAAGCCTGGGGGCGGTACCATGATGGAGGGATTGGAGTGTATAAAATGTATCAACATTCAGTGACATTTGAGGATTCCACAGACAATATAAAGCAAAGAGTCCTCCTCCGGCCATCAGATGGCGCCATTACTTGGGGTTGGCGAGATCCTCGATGGCTTTTCCCATCTGAAATGGAAAATCACATTATAAAGTTAGACCCCCTTGTCAGGTTTTATTATTATTTACCCCCATGCTATCCCCCCCGTGAATAAACAGAAGAGGGCGCCACCATCAAAGTGTAGATTAGCCACCATAGATGGCTGCAGCCCCTCAAATCCAGGTCTTGCATGACCCTAATGCACTTACTGTGAATAAACAGAAGAGGGCGCCACCATCAAAGTGTAGATTAGCCACCATAGATGGCTGCAGCCCCTCAGATTCGGGTCTTGCGTGACCCTAATGCACTTACTGTGAATAAACAGAAGAGGGCGCCACCATCAAAGTGTAGATTAGCCACCATAGATGGCTGCAGCCCCTCAGATCCGGGTCTTGCGTGACCCTAATGCACTTACTGGGAATAAACAGAAGAGGGCGCCACCATCAAAGTGTAGACTAGTCACCATAGATGGCTGCAGCCCCTCAGATCCGGGTCTAGCGTGACCCTAATGCACTTATTGTGAACAGAAGAGGGCGCCACCATCAAAGTGTAGATTAGTCACCATAGATGGCTGCAGCCCCTCAGATCCAGGTCTAGCGTGACCCTAATGCACTTACTGGGAATAAACAGAAGAGGGCGCCACCATCAAAGTGTAGACTAGTCACCATAGATGGCTGCAGCCCCTCAGATCCGGGTCTAGCGTGACCCTAATGCACTTATTGTGAACAGAAGAGGGCGCCACCATCAAAGTGTAGATTAGTCACCATAGATGGCTGCAGCCCCTCAGATCCAGGTCTAGCGTGACCCTAATGCACTTACTGGGAATAAACAGAAGAGGGCGCCACCATCAAAGTGTAGACTAGTCACCATAGATGGCTGCAGCCCCTCAGATCTGGGTCTAGCGTGACCCTAATGCACTTACTGGGAATAAACAGAAGAGGGCGCCACCATCAAAGTGTAGACTAGTCACCATAGATGGCTGCAGCCCCTCAGATCCGGGTCTAGCGTGACCCTAATGCACTTACTGGGAATAAACAGAAGAGGGCGCCACCATCAAAGTGTAGATTAGTCACCATAGATGGCTGCAGCCCCTCAAATCCAGGCTGTGCATGACCCTAATGCACTTTTTGTGAATAAACAGAAGAGGGCGCCACCATCTCCAGCCTACACTTTGATAGTGGCGCCCTCTTCCATTCATTGGGTGAGAGAATGAGGATGATTGGGGCGACTTACCTCCTTCCGGGTGACGCAGCCGACGACTTTGCCGAATTCGGTGACAAAAGCATGCTGGAGGCTGAGCAGCTCGAATAGGTGATGGGCCTGCAGGGGATGGGGGAGACATGTTACAGGCTGGACACAGAAGAAATTTCCAGCGTGCTGGACATAGCGGCGCTCTTACCTCATGCAGGGAAGTCCAGGAGGAGAGCTGGAAAGTGACCGGATCAATGACGCATCCCTCTCCCAGCGTGCCAGCGCAGGAAACCTGAAAATGGAGGAGCGCCTGTCAGCAGAACATTGCAGGAGAGCCCCCCGGGGGGCGCTGTACCTTCCGCAGCCCGAATCTCTCCATCGCCGCCCATAATAAAAACATTCTGATTGTTCTCTGTGACCCTTCAGCCGCTGCACATTGATTTCCGGGGCCCTTTCCACGCTGGCGCGCTTGGCAGAAATGCGGATCACGATTTCCACGCGTGTCGGATGCGTTTTCCATTCATTTCCATGGGGAGGCGTGTTGTTGGTGATGCAGCACAAACGCAGCCTGCGGGACTCTTCACGCTCATCAGGTTTTGATGCGATTTTGGGGTTTAAAAGAGCAGAAAAATGCATGAAAAATGCGTCCCTATAAATCCCCTGGAACTCTTCACACCATTGCGCTGCGTTTTAAAAAGTCCCGCATGCTTCATTTTTGGCACATGTTTAAAATATGCACCAAAAACGCATCTCCCCGTGCATTTTTTTGAGTCACATGTTACAGGTTCACAGATGCATGCTGGGAGCCAGGAATCCAGTAAACACACCAAGATGCAGTAAAACGCATATGCATTTCGGAGTCGCATGTACCAGTTTCACAGATGCATGATGGGAGCCAAGAATCCAGAAAACGCAGTAAATGCAGTAAAACCGCATATGCATTTTTGAGTCGCATGACCCAGGTTAACAGGTGCATGCTGGGAGCCAGGAATCCAGAAAACGCACAAAAATGCAGCAAAAACGCATATCCCCATTGAAACAAACGGAAAACGCATCCGAAACGCATTGAAAACGCATCTGAAACGCATTGAAAACGCATTTGGAAGCCTCTTTAGCCCACCCCGCGGCCCAGCCCGATCGCTCTCAGGATCTGGAGCTGCACCCAGGACTATGTAAAGGACCGTTTCCTCCAGACAGGTTTTTGGATTCCCCATCAGACTTGCCCCGTGCAGATCGCAGGACTGACCGCAGTCGGGCGCCATAGTAGCGATATGGTGGAGATTTTGCAGCAGAGTTAGGTGGATGGTGACACTCACCTTGTGATCTGCGGTTGGTGGCCCCTGCTGGGACTCGTGTGTCTCCAGGAATCGGATCAGCTGAGAGCGTTTCACGGTGCCCGCCAGGACCCGGGACTCTGCGGAGAAGTCACACACAGGGGGCTCATTCTATGCAGTCTATTGTATATATAGTCCTCTCTACACTGAACACGTGAATTCTGTATTCCTATTGGCTTCCTGGGAGGTGCATCGGTGGGGGTCAGTGCAGAGCATGTCCATCAGTGGTGGTCAGTGCAGAGCGTGTCCATCAGTGGTGTTCAGTGCAGAGCGTGTCCATCAGTGGTGGTCAGTGCACAGCGTGTCCATCAGTGGTGGTCAGTGCACAGCGTGTCCATCAGTGGTGGTCAGTGCACAGCGTGTCCATCAGTGGTGGTCAGTGCACAGCGTGTCCATCAGTGGTGGTCAGTGCACAGCGTGTCCATCAGTGGTGGTCAGTGCAGAGCGTGTCCATCAGTGGTGCCAACCTATCTACAGGTCTCACTGTTTAGGCACCAAGTCACATTTCCTGTGGAGGAATCTTCCGGATTCTCGGTGGAGACCGTTCCTTACCCTGGGAAGGCCGACACACTCGTCTACCAGCATTTCCAGGGTGAAGAACGGTCTCCACCGAGTATCCAGGAGAAGTGACTCAGTGCCTGAACCCTCAGAGTGACCCACCTGGAGGTTCATCGGTGGTGGTCAGTGCAAAGCGTGTCCATCAGTGGTGCCAACCTATCTACAGGTCGGATTCCCTCTTTAGGCGCCAAGTCATATTTCCTGTGGAGGAATCTTCTGGATTCTCGGTGGAGACCGTTCCTTACCCTGGGAAGGCCGACACACTTGTCTACCCAGCATTCCCAGAGTGAAGAACGGTCTCCACCGAGAATCCAGGAGACATGACTCAGTGCCTGAACCCTCAGAGTGACCCACCTGGAGGTTCATAGTGCTGATAGTCTTTGTAATGGAGGTCTCCTATTGCATCTCATCCTCATCTGCTCAGCCCTGAGGAAGGGCCCTTCCCCCGGAACATGCTGGATGTGACTGATGCGCTTAACCAATACATGCTTCAAAAAGACCTCCAAGTGATATGAACTTTTTGTACGAGGGGCTCCTCAAATACCCACCCCGGGGTTCCTCAAAGTGAACCGGTCATCAAACCTCGGATAGGAAATGAGCTTCCTAACAGAAGACAATTCAGTTCCATAGAAAACTTCTCTACTCAGCTGCATGCAAAGTCATACCTCCCCCAAAGTGAATTATGGGCTCCTCCCGAATGTCCTTCACATCCAAAGTAAGTGTACACACCCCTTCAATTTACAATGCCCCCCCCCCCCCCCCCGTCCGTCCGTCCAGTTTCTGGTGCAAGAATTCCATAAAAAATGCAGAAATTTGTATTAAGAGCTAGGAATAAGGGGAGGGGGGGGGAGCACATATTCCATGATGTCCAAGAGTTCACCATCTACCCTACAGTGGTCCTCCAAGCACAAGTATGACTGCATACCAGCATGGAGCCTATACACCCCTGACAAAGGTCCTAAATCTCCTAAACCGCAACTATTTTACTTATTGTGCCACCCAAATGGCACCCCAATGCCAGGAAAAAAAAATGGAGGAGGCACATATTCCATGCTATCCAAGAGTTCACCATCTACCCTACAGTGGTCCTCCAAGCCCAAGTATGACTGCATACCAACATGGAGCCTATACACCCCTGAAAAATGTTCTAAATCTCCTATACCGCCACTTTGTTACTTATTGTGCCACCCAAATGGCACCCCAATGCCACGAAAACAAAATGGAGGCGTTGGAAGAGGAGGCACATGCTGTCCATGCTGTCCAAGAGTCCGCCATGCACTCTACAGTGGTCCTCCATCCTGCAGTATACCTGTATACCAACACGCCTGACAAATGCATGATATCCTAAACCTTGAATCCTTTACTTATTGTGCCACCCAAATGGCACCCCAATGCCAGGAAAATGGGGAAGAGGAGGGGGGAGAACACTTTCCATGCTGACCAAGAGTCCACCATCCACCCTACAGTGGTCCTCCACCCTCCAGTCTATCTGTATACCAACCTGGAGCTTACACACCCCTGACAAATGTAGCATATCCTAAACACGAAGTCCCTTACTTATTGTGCCACCCAAATGTACACTTACCTGTGTTGTCCACCACTGGATACTCCAAGTAGTCAGATGACGTTACGACCTGAAGAACATCTTCAAAGCTTGCGTCCTTAGCCAAGACCTCGAGGTCTGTCTTCATGAACTCCTGGGTGTTCACCTTGTAGGAGCTGGAGGAGCGTCACAAACATCGTAATACAGGAGAGGACACAAGGGTTACCTGGACACACGGGTTAACCAACATGACCCAAACACAGGACATGGACCTTTCATTACATGTAAGTCAATATCCCAGCAGGGAGGTAATTATCCCTCTACTGACTTAAACAGCTATAACCAGGGCTTTATTTCTCAGAGAATAGGTGCAGGAACTCCCCCTTCTGAGTCACTTCTTGTCTCTGCCCCCTACCCACCTCCGAGCATCATCCCTTGGTTCCACCTCCTACCCACCTCCGAGCTTTGTCCCTTGGTTCCACCCCCTATCAACCACTGAGCATCGTCCCTTGGTTCCACCCCTACCCACCTCCGAGCATCGTCCCTTGCTTCCACCCCTACTCACCTCCAAGCATCGTCCCTTGGTTCCACCCCCTACCCACCTCCGAGCATCGTCCCTTGGTTCCACCCCCTACCCACCTCCGAGCATCATCCTTTGGTTCCATCCCTACTCACCTCCGAGCATCGTCCCTTGGTTCCACCCCCTACCCACCTCCGAGCATCATCCTTTGGTTCCACCCCTACTCACCTCCGAACATCATCCCTTGGTTCTACCCCCTACCCACCTCCGAGCATCGTCCCTTGGTTCCACCCCTACTCACCTCCGAGCATCATCCCTTAGTTCCACCCCTACCCCCCTCCGAGCATCATCCTTTGGTTCCATCCCTACCCACCTCCGAGCATCATCCTTTGGTTCCATCCCTACCCACCTCCGAGCATCATCCTTTGGTTCCATCCCTACCCACCTCCGAGCATCATCCTTTGGTTCCATCCCTACCCACCTCCGAGCATCATCCTTTGGTTCCATCCCTACCCACCTCCGAGCATCATCCTTTGGTTCCATCCCTACCCACCTCCGAGCATCATCCTTTGGTTCCATCCCTACCCACCTCCGAGCATCATCCCTTGGTTCCACCCCTACCCACCTCTGAGCATTGTCCCTCGGTTCCCCCTCCTACCCACCTCCCATACAGCTCCTTTTAGAATAAACAGAGCAGAGTATTATTTTGTGTTGCTAAGCAATTTGTTAATGATAACAAGAAAAGCAGTAAAATAGATTCCCCGCAGCCACCAACAATAGACCCCCCAGCAACAATAGATTCCTGCAGCAACAATGGACCCCCACAACATAATACCATCCTAGCAACAGTAGATCCCCAGCAACAACAACAGATCTCCCAGTGGTCAGCATCAATAGACTCTCCAGGAGGCAGCAATAAGAGACCCCAACCCTTAACAGTAGATCCCTTCCAGAAACAATTGCCCCCCGCAACAATAAATCCCCCCCATAAGCAACAACAGACCTCCCCAAGCAGCAGAAGACCGCCATGCAGAACAAAATCCCCTCCAGTAACAATAGATCCCCTAGAAGCCAGTGTCAATAGACCTTCCAATACACCCCAGCACCCCTCGCCATTACATATTCAGTGCTGCAGGTTCCCCCAGCGTTCCCCCCACATTCCCCCCAGCGTTCCCCCCACATTTCCCCCCGCGTTCCCCCCATGTTCCCCCCCTCATACCCCCCACATTCCCCCCCGAATTATACCACGTGCAAGGATATTTACGGGGGTCAGTCCACCTAATGCTGACATTTCATGCTTTCTTGGCTGCTGGAGAGTCAGACCACGTACCGGGCTCTAATCTCTATGCTGAGGTCCTCGGTCTGCACCAGGGGTGGGCTGACCATTTGAGCACTCTAGCACTGCCCGAGGGCCCGGGGTCAGTAGGGGGCCCCATGAGATGCCCCTGGTACCTTTCAATGGCTTTTTCATGGGCTTTTTTGGGTGTGGGCGAGAACACAGGGGCCCCATGATCCCCTATTGCCTGGGGGCCCCATGAGTTGTCAGTCCGCCCCTGGTCTGCACACTTCATAATCATAGATGCCAACTGGCTGGAATCTGCCAGGGACACTCCCACATCCTGGTTTTCTGTCCCACCAGTGCTGTGTCCTGGGCTGTGTCCCCGAATCCCACAATCAACCTTTTCTTCTGAGGGGATCGGGACTGCAAGTCAGGGGTCCCCCCAATTTAGATGTGCGGGTTTTGGACAGGATGGACCTGTGATGGGAGGTCCCCAGAGGAGCAACCTGTAAAGTGGGCATGATGTGGGCACATCCAAATAAAACGCTGACCAAGGGCGGGGTCACCAGTGTCCCGGGATCCGGGGCCATAATATTGGTAAGGGGGCATTGTAAGGGCGCTAACCCTCCCTGCCGGAATATATAGATACAGATAGATACACTGTATATTTATATATATAATATGGAGAATGAGAAACAGAAACGCCAAAGTGGGCGGGAACAGAGCCAGATCTATGGCAGACGCCAGGAGTGACTCCGCCCACACTGGGTAACCCTGATGGTTCTTGCTGAGTGTCCTGTAGATGGCGCTCACTTTATCTGGCGGCTCCGGATCCGGGGAAGGTACGGAAGTTTCTTCACAATAATGGTTCCATCATAGAAGGACGGCTGGAACTTCTGGGAGATGGCGTTGGCGACCAGAACCGACAGAATCACCGGGAGGATGTGTGCGATCTGACCCGTGGCTTCCAACGCCAGCAGAGCCGTAGACAGGCTGTGGGTCACCGCCCCCGAGTAGGCCGCCGCTCCTGGAGAGAGATGGAAAGTCCACGCTCAGATACCTGAACATTACTACCCACTGAGCCATGGGTCCTATAAAGATTACTACCCACTGAGCCATGGGTTCCATAAACATTACTACCCACTGTGCCATGGGCCCCATAAACATTACTACCCACTGAGCCATGGGTTCCATAAACATTACTACCCACTGAGCCATGGGTGCCATAAACATTACTACCCACTGAGCCATGGGTGCCATAAACATTACTACCCACTGAGCCATGGGCTCCATAAACATTACTACCCACTGAGCCATGGGTGCCATAAACATTACTACCCACTGAGCCATGGGTGCCATAAACATTACTACCCACTGAGCCATGGGTGCCATAAACATTACTACCCACTGTGCAAAGGGTTCCATAAACATTACTACCCACTGTGCCATGGGTCCTATAAAGATTACTACCCACTGTGCCATGGGCTCCATAAACATTACTACCCACTGTGCCATGGGTCCTATAAAGATTACTACCCACTGTGATATGGGCTCCATAAACATTACTACCCACTGTGCCATGGGTCCCATAAAGATTACTACCCACTGTGCCATGGGTTCCATAAACATTACTACCCACTGTGCCATGGGTCCTATAAAGATTACTACCCACTGAGCCATGGGTCCTATAAAGATTACTACCCACTGAGCCTTGGGTCCTATAAAGATTACTACCCACTGTGCCATGGGCTCCATAAACATTACTACCCACTGTGCCCTGGGTCCCATTAACATTACTAACCACTGTGCCATGGGTCCTATAAAGATTACTACTCACTGTGCCAAGGGTGCCATAAACATTACTACCCACTGTGCTGAGAGTCCCATAAACATTACTACCCACTGTGCTGAGAGTCCCATAAACATTACTACCCACTGTGCCATGGGTCCTATAAACATTACTACCCACTGTGCCAAGGGTCCCATAAACATTACTACCCACTGTGCCAAGGGTGCCATAAACATTACTACCCACTGAGTCAAGGGTGCAATAAACATTACTACCCACTGTGCTGAGAGTCCCATAAACATTACTACCCACTGTGCCATGCTCTATGGAGCCATGCTATTCATAGGGGGTGTTGGTGTGACGTTCATGCAGACCGAGGTGCAACAGCCATTCTCATATTTTATACTGCAGTTCATAGTTCAGCCATGAGGTGGCAGCGTTGATGTTTAATGCTTGGGTAGTGAATTGCTCCCTCTGTCTAGGGGAACTACATGGTTATGATGTCATTTCCTGTCAGCCACTCCAGCGTCGTAATTCCCACCAGCTACTGATCCTCTCACCTGCCAGCGCGTATCCCCCGGGGATGATGGGATTGGCCACTCCGTCTGACGTGATGCCTCCCGGGAAAATGTACGAGACGGTTTCTCCCACCAAGCGCCCGATAGCGGCCCCTGCGGACGATACCAATGTCACTATCTGATGGGATCAATGCCTGTGATTGGCGATTAATACATTTTCCGGTCAGTAGGACACGCCCCCTAGGGTGGACACACAGCTCACCATATATGAAGACCGGCATGAAGTACCCGGCGGGCATGGGCAGGGTGGTCGCCAACGTGAACATCCAAAACTGGAAGAGAGGAGAGAATGAAACCGAGGAATTGTGATGTCATGATGATGTCATAGGGTGGGATCTCTCTGTATAACCAGAGGCCGCCCTGTCCTCCTTGTAGAAGAGTCCGACTCCATGTTGTATGGATTTCCATGGCCTCCTTCTACAATTCATAGCGATGTTTCGAATGCAGCGAAGGTGACATCCACCAAACATTCTCCACAAGTGAACCCTCCAGGTCTGGGGGTTTTACATGGCACAGATTGATTCTCCACCAGAGAATGTTTGGTGAAAGTCACATTCACAGCTTTATAAATATTCCCCTCTATATAAAGGCTGATAGGACAACCCAACCCTGAACCTGTCTACAGGACAACCCCACCCTGAACCTGTCTACAGGACCACCCGACCCTGAACCTGTCTACAGGACAACCCAACCCTGAACCTGTCTACAGGACCACCTGACCCTGAACCTGTCTACAGGACCACCCGACCCTGAACCTGTCTACAGGACAACCCGACCCTGAACCTTTCTACAGGACAACCCGACCCTGAACCTGTCTACAGGACAACCCCACCCTGAACCTGTCTACAGGACCACCCGACCCTGAACCTGTCTACAGGACAACCCAACCCTGAACCTGTCTACAGGACCACCCGACCCTGAACCTGTCTACAGGACCACCCGACCCTGAACCTGTCTACAGGACCACCCGACCCTGAACCTGTCTACAGGACCACCCGACCCTGAACCTGTCTACAGGACAACCCGACCCTGAACCTGTCTACAGGACAACCCGACCCTGAACCTGTCTACAGGACAACCCGACCCTGAACCTGTCTACAAGACCACCCGACCCTGAACCTGTCTACAAGACCACCCGACCCTGAACCTGTCTACAAGACCACCCGACCCTGAACCTGTCTACAAGACCACCTGACCCTGAACCTGTCTACAAGACCACCCGACCCTGAACCTGTCTACAAGACCACCCGACCCTGAACCTGTCTACAAGACCACCTGACACTGAACCTGTCTACAGGACAGCCCGACCCTGAACCTGTCTACAGGACAACCTGACCCTGAACCTGTCTACAGGACAACCTGACCCTGAACCTGTCTACAGGACAACCCGACCCTGAAACTCTGTCTACAGGACAACCCGACCCTGAACCTGTCTACAGGACAACCTGACCCTGAACCTGTCCACAGGACAACCCGACCCTGAACCTGTCTACAGGACCACCCGACCCTGAACCTGTCTACAGGACCACCCGACCCTGAACCTGTCTACAGGACAACCCGACCCTGAACCTGTCTACAGGACAACCCGACCCTGAACCTGTCTACAGGACAACCCGACCCTGAACCTGTCTACAGGACAACCCGACCCTGAACCTGTCTACAGGACAACCCGACCCTGAACCTGTCTACAAGACCACCTGACCCTGAACCTGTCTACAAGACCACCTGACCCTGAACCTGTCTACAAGACCACCCGACCCTGAACCTGTCTACAAGACCACCTGACCCTGAACCTATCTACAAGACCACCCGACCCTGAATCTCTCCACAGGACAACCCGACCCTGAACTTGTCTACAGGACAACCCGACCCTGAACCTGCCTACAGGACAAACCGACCCTGAACCTGCCTACAGGACAAACCGACCCTGAACCTGTCCACAGGACAACCCGACCCTGAACCTGTCTACAGGACAACCCGACCCTGAACCTGTCTACAGGACAACCCGACCCTGAACCTGTCTACAAGACCACCTGACCCTGAACCTGTCTACAAGACCACCTGACCCTGAACCTGTCTACAAGACCACCCGACCCTGAACCTGTCTACAAGACCACCTGACCCTGAACCTATCTACAAGACCACCCGACCCTGAATCTCTCCACAGGACAACCCGACCCTGAACTTGTCTACAGGACAACCCGACCCTGAACCTGCCTACAGGACAAACCGACCCTGAACCTGCCTACAGGACAAACCGACCCTGAACCTGTCCACAGGACAACCCGACCCTGAACCTGCGAAGGTGACATCCACCAAACATTCTCCACAAGTGAACCCTCCAGGTCTGGGGGTTTTACATGGCACAGATTGATTCTCCAGCAGAGAATGTTTGGTGAAAGTCACATTCACGGCTTTATAATATTCCCCTCTATATAAAGGCTGATAGAGTCACATTGTATCTACAGAGCTTTGATGGACTATGAACCAACTGGATCAGCCGGTTCCACCTCACACCAGGTCACCCATTGCTGAACGTGGTCTGCGCCCCTGAAGGTGGATGTGTTCCAGGAACATACAACAATTCAGACACACAGCCACCGGGGGGCGCCGCTTGTAATGCGAAGTCTCAGAATTCATTTATAGGCGGAGGACTGTACCTGAACAGTGAACAGATCAGATCATTGTGTCCCTTACCTTCATGACGATGAAGAATGCCAGCGTACCGAAGATGGTGAATTGGGGGTCCGCCCACTCCAGCCACAGGTTGTTGGGGTCAACTCCCACGGGCCGCTCCGCAGAGGCATTCTGGGAAAGCGTCCACCATGTGCGGTGGTCGAAGAGCGAGACGAGGAGTTCCTTCATAGTCAGCTGGAGGACAAGAAGAAGAAACTCAGCAGACCAACAAGAATGTCTAATTCCCACCTCCTAGTATTGGTGGACAATCCATCCAATCTATATCTTATGTCTATGGGAGCGTCTACAGGACACCCGACCCTGAACCTGTCTACAAGACCACCTGACCCTGAACCTGTCTACAGGACAGCCCGACCCTGAACCTGTCTACAAGACCACCCGACCCTGAACCTGTCTACAAGACCACCCGACCCTGAACCTGTCTACAGGACAGCCCGACCCTGAACCTGTCTACAAGACCACCTGACCCTGAACCTGTCTACAGGACAGCCCGACCCTGAACCTGTCTACAAGACCACCTGACCCTGAACCTGTCTACAGGACAGCCCGACCCTGAACCTGTCTACAAGACCACCCGACCCTGAACCTGTCTACAAGACCACCCGACCCTGAACCTGTCTACAAGACCACCTGACCCTGAACCTGTCTACAGGACAGCCCGACCCTGAACCTGTCTACAGGACAACCTGACCCTGAACCTGTCTACAAGACCACCCGACCCTGAACCTGTCTACAGGACAACCTGACCCTGAACCTGTCTACAAGACCACCCGACCCTGAACCTGTCTACAAGACCATCTGACCCTGAACCTGTCTACAGGACAGCCCGACCCTGAACCTGTCTACAAGACCATCTGACCCTGAACCTGTCTACAGGACAGCCCGACCCTGAACCTGTCTACAGGACAACCTGACCCTGAACCTGTCTACAGGACAACCTGACCCTGAACCTGTCTACAGGACAACCCGACCCTGAAACTCTGTCTACAGGACAACCCGACCCTGAACCTGTCCACAGGACAACCCTACCCTGAACCTCTCCACAGGACAACCCGACCCTGAACCTCTCCATAGGACAACCTGACCCAGAACCTGTCCACAGGACAATCCGACCCTGAACCTAACCCAGAACCTGTCCACAGGACAACCCGACCCTGAACCTGTCCACAGGACAACCCGACCCTGAACCTGTCCACAGGACAACCTGACCCTGAACCTATCCATAGGACAACCCAACCCTGAACCTGACCCTGAACCTGTCCACAGGACAACCTGACCCTGAACCTGTCTACAGGACAACCCGACCCTGAACCTGTCCACAGGACAACCTGACCCTGAACTCACCCGGGAGGCCAGGAACCGCCCCAAGAAGTCCGGGAATGTGATGGTGGATATCAGTATGGCCACCAAGGCTGAATACATGGGTTTCCTGGGGAGAGAAGCTCAGATATATCATTAGATCTCCATGAAAATGGCTGAATAACCAGAATGTACATCTAGAAAGAAATTCACCTGCCAACGGATCTGTATGCATTTCCATGCGGTCCTGAGATTTACACTGCTCTGCCATACACCATATCTAGCCCAGTGACCCGTTCTCTACTAAAGCTGAGCAATACAGCTAGGTGACCTCTCCACCCAACAGCAGACAAACGAGCCCATCCCTCTGCTCTCTCACCCTACCAGCATGATCCTCAGCATACAGCACACCTGATTGGCTCCCAGACTAAGTGCTGCTGCCAAATTCAGGCATTTAAAGGCATAGTTCACCTTTACCAGAGATCTGCAGGTCAGGGGCATCTGTAGATACAAACAAACTGTGCAGCTTTGAACAAAGTTAAATAATGCCCCTGCTATAGGTGTACCTCCTGAAGCCTGGCGGAAAAACTCCCAGAGATGACATCATCCCATCCTGCCTTGTTGCTAGGATGTTGCTAAGACGCTCCCAGCTTGTTGCTAGGATGTTGCTAAGACGCTCCCAGCTTGTTGCTAGGATGTTGCTAAGACGCTCCCATCCGTTACTGCTCACCCCCACCAGCACAGGAGTGAGCTCTCAAACACTGAGCTCGGATCTACCGCAACAGGGGAGAGAAAGAGCATGCGGGGGGGTCTGAATCAGAGATGGGGGTGGGGTGGGGGGGTAAGCAGTAACAGCTGGGAGTGTCTTAGCAACATCCTAGCAACAAGGCAGGATGGGATGATGTCATCTCTGGGAGTTTTTCAGCCAGGCTTCCGAGGGGACGTTAATGGCCTCCATGTTTCTTTTGATGGATATATTGGTGTCCGGAGTTCAGTTCTGTCACAAAGACTCCCACATCCACATGGGACTCCCCAATTGCTGGTGAACTACAAGTACAAGCATGGCCTGCACAGGCAGATGTATGAGGCTCTATGAGATCGAAGGATCTGCACAGACATGTGACTGGAAGATGAAAGCACAAGGCCAGACGTGTGCTGGCCCCCGAAGCTGTGCTGCCCTAGGCCGTCGCCTGTCTTGCCTTCCCATTGGTCGGGGCTGATCTCAGGATTGGAAGATAAAACCGGCACTCACTCCGACGCCAACAGCCTGGAGGTGATGGGACTCCGCCTGACGTAGCCGAGGAGCCAGCGCTGGCAGAAGAGATAGGCGCAGCTCACCGTCCCACAGATCACCCTGTATACGACAAGAAACATTTTCAGAAAGCTATGTACAGCACCCTGCCGGCCATGATCTGCCTGCATTGCATAGAGAAGCACAGAGACCAAGTGATGACATCGCTAGGACTAGAATAAGTATTATTTCACAGTTCCCAGATCCACCCTCCTGCTGCCGCCATTACAAGACCTATTGATGGCCTCACCCTACTCAATGGATTGGCCTCATTTCTAAAGGTTCTAATATTGATGATGACTTTCATTGAGAATTATCAGGCAACACAGACAGTTCTTATTTCAGATAATTCGATCAATGATATCCATTAGGATCTATACATATGGATGAATTATTTGACCCTGTGGGTTACAGAGGCGCTCCGTGCCATCGTGGGCCTCCCAATCTTCATGGACCTGCAGCCTTTTCCTGCCACATGATCCAACCTCCCGGCCGTCTGACCTAATCCACCGATTCATAGAATGCGGGATGGTGTCAGCGGGGCTCCGGCGCTGACATCACACACAGACATTCCTGCATTCACACATCAGACGTGCCGGCCACACTCACCCCAGAATCATGAAGAAGAACATCTCCGGGAGGTCAAAGGGAAACGAGATCCTGAAGCTGGTCTTGAAGATGGCCAGAATTGTCTCTGCAGGGGACACCAGGGGTTCATTTATGTGTCTGACCATTTATAATGGCTGTTTCCTCTCCGTGTATTCTCATACCGACAACCCGTGATCCGTATACTCCACCATGCTGCTCTACTACCAACCCATGGCCTGTACCCTCTACACCACCATACTGCTCTACTACCAACCCATGGCCTGTACCCTCTACACCACCATAGTGCTCTACTACCAACCCATGTCCTGTACCCTCTACACCACCATAGTGCTCTACTACCAACCCATGGCCTGTACCCTCTACTCCACCATACTGCTCTACTACCAACCCATGGCCTGTACCCTCTACTCCACCAACTGCTCTACTACCAACCCATGTCCTGTACCCTCTACACCGCCATAGTACTCTACTACCAACCCATGGCCTGTACCCTCTACACCACCATAGTGCTCTACTACCAACCCATGGCCTGTACCCTCTACTCCACCATACTGCTCTACTACCAACCCATGGCCTGTACCCTCTACTCCACCATAGTGCTCTACCACCAACCCATGGCCTGTACCCTCTACTCCACCATAGTGCTCTACTACCAACCCATGTCCTGTACCCTCTACACCACCATAGTGCTCTACTACCAACCCATGGCCTGTACCCTCTACACCGCCTCTGCACTCTAACACCAACCAACCCATATCCTGTACTCTCTACACCACCATAGTGCTCTACTACCAACCCATGTCCTGTACCCTCTACACCGCCATAGTGCTCTACTACCAACCCATGTCCTGTACCCTCTACACCGCCATAGTGCTCTACTACCAACCCATGTCCTGTACCCTCTACACCACCATAGTGCTCTACTACCAACCCATGGCCTGTACCCTCTACACCACCATACTGCTCTACTACCAACCCATGGCCTGTACCCTCTACACCACCATAGTGCTCTACTACCAACCCATGGCCTGTACCCTCTACACCGCCTCTGCACTCTACCACCAACCAACCCATGTCCTGTACTCTCTACACCACCATAGTGCTCTACTACCAACCCATGGCCTGTACCCTCTACACCACCATAGTGCTCTACTACCAACCCATGTCCTGTACCCTCTACACCACCATACTGCTCTACTACCAACCCATGGCCTGTACCCTCTACACCACCATAGTGCTCTACTACCAACCCATGGCCTGTACCCTCTACTCCACCATACTGCTCTACTACCAACCCATGGCCTGTACCCTCTACACCACCATACTGCTCTACTACCAACCCATGGCCTGTACCCTCTACACCACCATAGTGCTCTACTACCAACCCATGTCCTGTACCCTCTACACCACCATACTGCTCTACTACCAACCCATGGCCTGTACCCTCTACACCACCATAGTGCTCTACTACCAACCCATGGCCTGTACCCTCTACTCCACCATACTGCTCTACTACCAACCCATGGCCTGTACCCTCTACTCCACCATACTGCTCTACTACCAACCCATGGCCTGTACCCTCTACTCCACCATACTGCTCTACTACCAACCCATGGCCTGTACCCTCTACACCGCCTCTGCACTCTACCACCAACCAACCCATGTCCTGTACTCTCTACACCACCATAGTGCTCTACTACCAACCCATGGCCTGTACCCTCTACACCACCATAGTGCTCTACTACCAACCCATGTCCTGTACCCTCTACACCACCATACTGCTCTACTACCAACCCATGTCCTGTACCCTCTACACCACCATACTGCTCTACTACCAACCCATGGCCTGTACCCTCTACACCACCATAGTGCTCTACTACCAACCCATGGCCTGTACCCTCTACTCCACCATACTGCTCTACTACCAACCCATGGCCTGTACCCTCTACACCACCATACTGCTCTACTACCAACCCATGGCCTGTACCCTCTACACCACCATAGTGCTCTACTACCAACCCATGTCCTGTACCCTCTACACCACCATACTGCTCTACTACCAACCCATGGCCTGTACCCTCTACACCACCATAGTGCTCTACTACCAACCCATGGCCTGTACCCTCTACTCCACCATACTGCTCTACTACCAACCCATGGCCTGTACCCTCTACTCCACCATAGTGCTCTACTACCAACCCATGGCCTGTACCCTCTACACCACCATACTGCTCTACTACCAACCCATGGCCTGTACCCTCTACACCGCCTCTGCACTCTCCTAACAACCCATATCCTGTACTCTCTGCACCAAATCCGCTCTTTACTACCAATCCATGGCCTATACATTCTACGCCAAGTTACCCTGTTCACTGTTGAAGACAGCCAAAAGTCGGAACATAAACGCCCCGCAGGTCGCAGCGAAGAATCCACGCCAATAATTTCTGACAGCAAAATGCGATGACATTACTTCCACGCTGAACAGCACGCCTGCAATGAGAGCCATGGTGAGGAGAGCGACGCAACAGGTAACATTGGGGGAGATTTAATAAAAGTGGAGCACTCCGAATCTGGTGTTGTATATGGCGGCCAATCAGCTTCTACCTTCAGCTTGTTCAATGAAGCTTTGACAATAATACCTGGAAGCTGATTATCTTCTTTGCAGAGTTGCACCAGATTTCGCACTCTCCAGTTTTAGTAAATATCCCCCCATTGTGTCTTCTTCTGGATGAACCAAACAGGGATTCATACGCAGGAAGGAGGATCTTCTTGTTCAGTTATCTCCTGGAGATGATTTCCACCCAAATTCATATCGAACAATAAAATAAAATTCGTATTTATTTGATAAGTTGAACATTTCTAGTAACTTAGGTTGAAAAAATTCAAGAGAGCATTTAGAAGATCTTCTTCCTACCGCTTATTGGAGCTCCGAATACTGTAGACACGCCCACCGCCGCGGCCGCCACCAGCATCTCGTGCTCCTTACTTTTATTCTGCAATGAGAAGATGCATGTACTGCTCCACCGCATCAGACACACGTGTTTATTTATGGCACGCATGGCGGTGACACGGATCATTATCTTTATGGATACAATTATTACTGTTTGTGTCATTTTATGTGTTTATTACATTCAGGGCAATGTACAGAAAGTCAAAGGGCAAAACAATGGCGCCGCCTGCTGGTCCAGCCAGGTAGTACATGGCACTGAAGGTACCCTATATCAATGTTTGTTGGAAGAAAAACTAAGAATGGAGAAGGGCTGATCGGGGGTCCGTACCTCATAGTCCCCAGTGACCGAGGACCTCATTCGACCCAGGTACGCGGCAATCATGCTGGAGAGATGAACAAAGGGACCCTGGGAAATGGAGAAATGAGTTCTTACATTGACATAGCTCTGACATATACTGCAGCGCAGTACAGAGATCGCTGAGCCAGTCCCATCAGTCTGTACCAGAGGAGCTTACGCTCTAATGTCCCCTCCCCCCACAGTCCCATCAGTCTGTACCAGAGGAGCTTACGCTCTAATGTCCCCTCCCCCCACAGTCACATCAGTTTCTGTACCAGAGGAGCTTACACTCTAATGTCCCCTCCCCCACAGTCCCATCAGTCTCTGTACCAGAGGAGCTTACGCTCTAATGTCCCCTCCCCCCACAGTCACATCAGTCTCTGTACCAGAGGAGCTTACACTATAATGTCCCCTCCCCCACAGTCCCATCAGTCTCTGTACCAGAGGAGCTTACACTCTAATGTCCCCTCCCCCCACAGTCCCATCAGTCTCTGCACCAGAGGAGCTTACGCTCTAATGTCCCCTCCCCCACAGTCCCATCAGTCTCTGTACCAGAGGAGCTTACGCTCTAATGTCCCCTCCCCCACAGTCACATCAGTCTCTGTACCAGAGGAGCTTACGCTCTAATGTCCCCTCCCCCACAGTCCCATCAGTCTCTGTACCAGAGGAGCTTACGCTCTAATGTCCCCTCCCCCCACAGTCACATCAGTCTCTGTACCAGAGGAGCTTACGCTCTAATGTCCCCTCCCCCACAGTCCCATCAGTCTCTGTGCCAGAGGAGCTTACGCTCTAATGTCCCCTCCCCCACAGTCCCATCAGTCTCTGTGCCAGAGGAGCTTACGCTCTAATGTCCCCTCCCCCACAGTCCCATCAGTCTCTGTGCCAGAGGAGCTTACGCTCTAATGTCCCCTCCCCCACAGTCCCATCAGTCTCTGTGCCAGAGGAGCTTACGCTCTAATGTCCCCTCCCCCACAGTCCCATCAGTCTCTGTGCCAGAGGAGCTTACGCTCTAATGTCCCCTCCCCCACAGTCCCATCAGTCTCTGTATAGAGGAGCTTACACTCTAATGTCCCCTCCCCCACAGTCCCATCAGTCTCTGTACCAGAGGAGCTTACGCTCTAATGTCCCCTCCCCCACAGTCCCATCAGTCTCTGTACAGAGGAGCTTACACTCTAATGTCCCCTCCCCCACAGTCCCATCAGTCTCTGTGCCAGAGGAGCTTACGCTCTAATGTCCCCTCCCCCACAGTCACATCAGTCTCTATGCCAGAGGTGCTTACACTCTAATAACCCCCCCCCCCCCCACAGTCCCATTAGTCTCTGTACCAGAGGAGCTTACACTCTAATGTCCCCTCCCCCACAGTCCCATCAGTCTCTGTACAGAGGAGCTTACGCTCTAATGTCCCCTCACCCACAGTCCCATCAGTCTCTGTACCAGAGGAGCTTACACTCTACTGTCCCCTCCCCCACAGTCCCATCAGTCTCTGTACCAGAGGAGCTTACACTCTACTGTCCCCTCCCCCACAGTCCCATCAGTCTCTGTGCCAGAGGAGCTTACGCTCTAATGTCCCCTCCCCCACAGTCACATCAGTCTCTGTGCCAGAGGAGCTTACGCTCTAATGTCCCCTCCCCCACAGTCACATCAGTCTCTGTGCCAGAGGAGCTTACGCTCTAATGTCCCCTCCCCCACAGTCCCATCAGTCTCTGTGCCAGAGGAGCTTACGCTCTAATGTCCCCTCCCCCACAGTCACATCGGTCTCTGTACCAGAGGAGCTTACACTCTAATGTCCCCTCCCCCACAGTCCCATCAGTCTCTGTGCCAGAGGAGCTTACGCTCTAATGTCCCCTCCCCCACAGTCCCATCAGTCTCTGTGCCAGAGGAGCTTACGCTCTAATGTCCCCTCCCCCACAGTCCCATCAGTCTCTGTGCCAGAGGAGCTTACGCTCTAATGTCCCCTCCCCCACAGTCACATCGGTCTCTGTACCACAGGAGCTTACACTCTAATGTCCCCTCCCCCACAGTCCCATCAGTCTCTGTGCCAGAGGAGCTTACGCTCTAATGTCCCCTCCCCCACAGTCACATCAGTCTCTATGCCAGAGGTGCTTACACTCTAATAACCCCCCCCCCCCCCCACAGTCCCATTAGTCTCTGTACCAGAGGAGCTTACACTCTAATGTCCCCTCCCCCACAGTCACACTGTTTTTGTGAACCGCAGACACCGTGTACACACTCCATGCAGACAGAATCTTGGTGGAAGTGCGTCCAGGGTCCCAGCGCAGTAATGCCGCGTCAGTATCATCGGAACTCTCATACTCTGGGTTGATGATGATGTTTCTTCTTGCATTGCTCACCACTTTGCCCAGGAACATGGTGCTGCCCGCGGACAGGGTGCAGGTCAGACCCACCACCTTGGCTCCAAAGTTCTTTATGGTCAGATACTCCTCCAGGATGACCCCGCTGAGGATGGTCTTCAGTTCTGGGATTCCAGAGCCTGCGCATTCAGAAAGGCGTGTGTGTTGATCCCATATATGTGGCAGCAGCACCCGGCCTATTATATCCCGAATTCACCAATCTTCCCCGTTATTACAATTTCCCTGGAAATCTGCGACCGTATCATTCCCACCAACCAGCTCATCCTCTATGGAATGTTCTCCTCCTGTGTCAACTGATGGACCCCCTGAGGGACCCCTTTATACCCCAGAGAGAATATCTTGCCCCCACAGTGACTCCCTTGTACAAAAGAGAGAACATCTTACACCCAGAGTGACCCCCTTCTACCCCAGACAGGACATCACACCCCCAAAGTGACCCCTTGTACCCCTAGAAGGGACATTGTACCCCAGAGAGAACATCTTACCCCTGAAGTGACCCACTCATACTTCAAAGAGGACATCTTACCTCCGGAGTGAGGTGTTATGCTCTGAGCAAATCCTGTGGAGAAAGACACCAAGGCGATGGGGTAGACCACCCAGGAGAGGTAGCGGAGCAGTGTGTGTCCCCCCAACTCTTGCTGAAGCCAGCGGTGAACTGATGAAGAATCAGAGGTAGGAGAATCAGAACACAGCCTTGCAATCACACACTTCTAGTACAGAACGGGGGGCGATGGGTACTTGTAGGGGGGTTCTGTACCAACACATTATCTTCTCTTAGCCAGCACAATTTGTAGACCTATTAATGAAACCCACCATATAATGGACCCACCATCTTGAACACCCCACACCCACCATGTAGAGGACCCAACAGTCAGATCTGAGAATTCCATATCCATCATATATACCGAACCCAAGATCCACCATATAGAGGACCCAAGACCCACCATATAAAGGACCCAAGACCCATCATCTTGTACACCCCACACCTACCATATAGAGGACCCAACACTCAGATCTGAGAATTCCATATCCATCATATATACCGAACCCAAGATCCACCATATAGAGGACCCAAGACCCACCATATAAAGGACCCAAGACCCACCATCTTGAACACCCCACACCCACCATGTAGAGGACCCAACACTCAGATCTGAGAATTCCATACTCACCATATAACGAACCCAAGATCCACCATTTAGAGGACCCAAAACACACCACATAGAGGACCCAAGACACCCCATATAGAGGACCCAAAACGCACCATATAGAGGACCCAACACTCAGATCTGAGAATTCCATATCCATCATATATACCGAACCCAAGATCCACCATATAGAGGACCCAAGACACCCCATATAGAGGACCCAAAACAAACCATATAGAGGACCCAAGACACCCCATATAGAGGACCCAAAACACACCATATAGAGGACCCAAAACACACCATATAGAGGACCCAAAACACACCATAAAGAGGACCCAACACTCAGATCGGAGAATTCCATATCCATCATATATACCGAACCCAAGATCCACCATATAGAGGACCCAAGACACCCTATATAGAGGACCCAAAACAAACCATATAGAGGACCCAAAACACACCATATAGAGGACCACCATATAGATGACCCATGCCAACCATATAGAGGAGCCAAGACACACCATAGAGAGGATCTTAGACATACCATAGAGGACCCAAGACACGCCATAGAGGACCAAAGATACACCATAGAGAGGATCTTAGACACACCATAGAGGACCCAAGATACACCATACAGATGACCCAAGATACACCATATAGAGAATCTCAAACAGACCATATAGAGGACCCAAGTTGTACCATGTAGCGGACCCAAGACACACTATATAAAGGATCCAAGACCCATCATATAGAGGTCCCAATACACAATATATAGCTGACCCAAGATCCAGCATGTAGAGGATCTCAGGCCCACCATATAGAGTACCTTGAAAAAGCATACAGAGGACCCTGGACCATAAAAAACATTAATCACTATAGAGAGGAACCAATACCCATAATAAAGAGGATCCCAGATCCACCATATAGAGAACCTCAGATCCACCATATAGAGAACCTCAGACCCACCATATAGAGAACCTCAGACCCTTCATATAGAGAACCTCAGATCCACCACAAAGAGAACCTCAGATCCACCACATAGAGAACCTCAGATCCACCACATAGAGAACCCCAGACCCACCATATAGAGAACCTCAGACCCTTCATATAGAAAACCTCAGACCCTTCATATAGAGAACCTCAGATCCACCACAAAGAGAACCTCAGATCCACCACATAGAGAACCTCAGATCCACCACAAAGAGAACCTCAGATCCACCACATAGAGAACCTCAGATCCACCACATAGAGAACCTCAGACCCACCACATAGAGAACCTCAGACCCTTCATATAGAGAACCTCAGACCCACCACATAGAGAACCTCAGATCCACCATATAGAGAACCTCAGACCCACCACATAGAGAACCTCAGACCCTTCATATAGAGAACCTCAGACCCACCATATACAGAAACCTGGACCAGTAAACAGAAGACACATCACAACAGACACCCCATGTAGACTTCAGAGGCCCAACAATAAAAGATTTTGATTGGTCAGGACCATATATACCAGCAGACCAATCCTGTTCAATGCAATAATATTATATAAATGTTACACAAACTAGGTGAACCGGCCAAGACAACTCCTTCCACACATGGCCGGGTGTACCCCCCCAGGATGACGAGGGGACCCTGGTATTAATGAGGGAAATCTTCATAGTCATGTAAAGGCCAAATCACGTTCTAATGGCAGGAATGGCGGGCATACTGGTGGAAGGGTCTATTAATGGTGTGACTAAACCGGTACGGGAGGGAATCCTCTACCATTCAGCATCCTGGAGACGGTGAAGTCCATGGTGAAGCTGATGAGGGCCATGATGACTCCCAGTGCGAAGAGGAAGTACCAGTCATCTCCAACTCGGAACAGGATCCCTTTGATGGCCAGAAGGCAGGCTGCAGGAGATGGAGAGGAACGGTCAGCTGGTTAGTTTTGACATGGAACTCCACATCCTGTGTATGAATGTGGCATCCCCAGCAATGCCTTCGGGTTTCCTGCCCTGATGACGTCAATGACGTCATGATGTCATGTATGCATGTCTATGGAGAAAGCCTTGATCTGGAATCGATCACATGCTTATTGTAAAGGCAAACACCCCCCTAAGCACTTCTACAGCTTTATTCCGGCATGGCGCTGGCCTGGCCTATGTCTATATCTCCAGAAGAGGTCCAAATGCCCCCCCCCCCCAAAAAAAAAAAGTATGAGCATTATGTGTCAGCAAAAATCCCCACCCCCCAAAAAAAAATTCAGGCAAGAATTTGCACGCTTACTCCCAAGCGTAACTTCCTCTAGCAAGCCAAAATTCTCCACAGACAAAAATTCCCCCCCTCCTAGCAAAAATCCTCTACCCCTCCAAATCCCCTTCCTAGCACAAATTCCCCCCCCCCCCAATTCTTCCCTACTAGCACAAATCTTTCCCCCAGGTCTCTCTTCCTAACATACATCCTCCCTCCATGCACAAATCCTTTTTTTTCCATCCCTCCTCCCAGCACAAATCCCCCCAGATCACCCCTCCCAGTAACCCCCCCCCCCATTACCTCAGCACAAATCCTCTATCTTTCAAATTTCCCCCCTGAGCATAAATCCTCTCCTCTTCCAAATCCCCCCATAGCACAGATCTTTCTCCCTGATTCCCCTGCCTAGCACAAATCTCCCCCAATTCATCCCTACCTAGCACAAATCCCCCCTCTCCCAGATCTCTTTTCCTTACACAAACCCCCAAAATCCCCCCCCCCCCCCGGCACAAATCCTCTCCACAGCCCCCTCTCGCCCAGATTTTGCTTCCTAAAATAAGTTATATGCACCCCTAAATTTCCTCCTCCCAGTAAAAATCCCCCCCAATCGCCCCTCCTAGCACATATCTCCCCCCCCCCCCAATCCCCCCTCCTAGCACATATTCCCCCCCAGCACATATCTCCCTCCTACTCCCCCCTCCCAGAACATATCTCCCCAACCATCCCCCTCCCAGCACATAAATCCCCCTTAATCCCCCCTCCCAGAACATATTTCCCCCCCCATGCCCCCTCCTAGCACATACAGTCAGGTCCATAAATATTGGGACATGGACACAATTCTAACATTTTTGGCTCTATACACCACAATGGATTTGAAATGAAACGAACAAGATGTGCTTTAACTGCAGACTGTCAGCTTTAATTTGAGGGTATTTACATCCAAATCAGGTGAACGGTGTAGGAATGACAACAGTTTGCATATGTGCCTCCCACTTGTTAAGGGACCAAAAGTAATGGGACAGAATAATAATCATAAATCAAACTTTCACTTTTTAATACTTGGTTGCAAATCCTTTGCAGTCAATGACAGCCTGAAGTGTGGAAACGCATAGACATCAGCAGACGCTGGGTGTCATCCCTGGTGATGCTCTGCCAGGCCTTTACTGCAACTGTCTTCAGTTCCTGCTTGTTCTTGGGGCATTTTCCCTTCAGTTTTATCTTCAGCAAGTGAAATGCTCCATCGGATTCAGGTCAGGTGATTGGCCATTGCAGAACATTCCACTTCTTTGGTGGCTTTTGCAGTCTGCTTTGGGTCATTGTCCATCTGCACTGTGAAGCGTCCAATGAGTTGTGAAGCATTTGGCTGAATATGAGCCGATAATATTCCCGAAACACTTCACAATTCATCCGGCTGCTTCTGTCAGCCGTCACATCATCAATAAATACAAGAGAAGCAGTTCCATTGGCAGCCATACATGCCCACGCCATGACACTACCACCACCATGATCACTGATGAGGTGGTATGCTGAGGACCATGAGCAGTTCCTTCTCCATCCTCTTCTCTTCCCATCACTCTGGTACAAGTTGATGTCGGTCTCATCTGTCCATAGGATGTTGTTCCAGAACTGTGAAGGCTTTTTTACATGTCGTTTGGCAAACTCTAATCTGGCCTTCCTGTGTTTGAGGCTCACCAATGGTTTCCATCTTGTGGTGAACCCTCTGTATTCACTCTGGTGAAGTCTTCTCTTGATTGGTGACTTTGACACACATACACCTACCTCCTGGAGAGTGTTCTTGATCCGGCCAACTGTTGTGAAGGGTGTTTTCTTCACCAGGGAAAGAATTCTTCGGTCATCCACCACAGTTGTTTTCTGTGGTCTTCCGGGTCTTTTGGTGTTGCTGAGCTCACCGGTGCGTTCCTTCTTTTTAAGAATGTTCCAAACAGTTGTTTTGGCCACGCCTAATGTTTTTGCTATCTCTCTGATGGGTTTGTTTTGTTTTTTCAGCCTAATGATGGCTTCACTGATAGTGACAGCTCTTTGGATCTCATCTTGAGAGTTGACAGCAACAGATTCCAAATGCAAATAGCACACTTGAAATGAACTCTGGACCTTTTATCTGCTCATTGTAATTGGGATAATGAGGGAATAACACACACCTGGCCATGGAACAGCTGAGAAGCCAATTGTCCCATTACTTTTGGTCCCTTAACAGGTGGGAGGCACATATGCAAACTGTTGTAATTCCTACACCGTTCACCTGATTTGGATGTAAATACCCTCAAATTAAAACTGACAGTCTGCAGTTAAAGCACATCCTGTTTGTTTCATTTCAAATCCATTGTGGTGTATAGAGCCAAAAATGTTAGAATTGTGTCCATGTCCCCAATATTTATGGACCTGACTGTATCTCCCCCCTAATCCCCCCTCCCAGAACATATCTCCCCCCAATACCCCCTCCCAGCACATACCCCACCCCCCCCCCAATTCCCCCTCCTAGCACATATCTCCCTCTTAATCCCCCCCTCCTAGCACATATCTCCCTCTTAATCCCCCCTCCTAGCACATATCTCTCCCCCAATCCCCCCTCCCAGAACATATCTCCCCCCCAATACCCCCTCCTAGCACATATCCCCCCTCCCAGCACATATCTCCCCCCCAATTTCCCTCCTAGCACATATCTCCCCCCCAATTCCCCCTCCTAGCGCATATCTCCCCCCCAATTCCCCCTCCTAGCACATATCCCCCCCCCCCCCCAAATCCCCCTCCTAGCACATATTCCCCCCCCCCAATTCCCCCTCCTAGCACATATCTCCCCCCAATTCCCCCTCCTAGCACATATCCCCCCCCCCCCCAATTCCCCCTCCTAGCACATATCTCCCCCCCAATCCCCCTCCTAGCACATATCTCCCCTCCAATTCCCCCTCCTAGCACATATCTCCCCCCCAATTCCCCCTCCTAGCACATATCTCCCCCCCAATTCCCCCTCCTAGCGCATATCTCCCCCCCAATTTCCCCTCCTAGCACATATTTCCCCCCCCCAATTCCCCCTCCTAGCACATATCTCCCCCCCAATTCCCCCTCCTAGCGCATATCTCCCCCCCAATTCCCCCTCCTAGCACATATCCCCCCCCCCAAATCCCCCTCCTAGCACATATCTCCCCCCCAATTCCCCCTCCTAGCACATATCTCCCCCCCAATTCCCCCTCCTAGCACATATCTCCCCCCCAATCCCCCTCCTAGCACATATCTCCCCCCCAATTCCCCCTCCTAGCACATATCTCCCCCCCAATCCCCCTCCTAGCACATATCTCCCCCCCAATTCCCCCTCCTAGCACATATCTCCCCCCCAAACTCCCCCTCCTAGCACATATCTCCCCCCAATCCCCCTCTTAGCACATATCTCCCCCCCAAACTCCCCCTCCTAGCACATATCTCCCCCCCAATTCCCCCTCCTAGCACATATCTCCCCCCCAATCCCCCTCCTAGCACATATCTCCCCCCCAATTCCCCCTCCTAGCACATATCTCCCCCCCAAACTCCCCCTCCTAGCACATATCTCCCCCCAATCCCCCTCCTAGCACTAATCCTCCTCTCCCTCCCCCTCCTTACACAAATACTCATCCCCACCCCAAATGTTTGTTCCTCTGTAGCTGCTGTCACTCCTCCTGGCAGTTTGTCGGTAGGAACTCTCCACCAGCCCCCCCCCCCCACCTCACATGACACCACTGCGCCCAGGGCAGCTGCCCCTCCTGCCCACCCCTTGCCCCGGCAGAAGTAGCCCCCCTGACATGGAGGGATTCTCACACCGGGACAGACGAACTTCCCCAATAATTCCTCATCGATGGAATCTTCCTCCTCACCTTTCACTGTGCGCCGGGTCTTGGGCCACGGCCGGAACACGTCCTTCCGCACCATCAACCGCTCCTCCTCCCCCTGCTCAATGGTGGTCGTATCCATGGCCCCCTCCTTCCAGGTCCTTCAGGTCCTCTACTTCCCTGCTGGGGGCAGAACACAGAGAATGGGGGGCAGTATTATATACTGGGGGGGCAGAATACAGCGAATGGGGGGCAGTATTATATACCAGGGGGGCAAAATACAGCGAATGGGGCGGCAGTATTATATACGGGGGGGGGGGCAGAATACAGCGAATGGGGGGGCAGTATTATATACCAGGGGGGCAAAATACAGCGAATGGAGCGGCAGTATTATATACGGGGGGGGGCAGAATACAGAGAATGGGGGGGCAGTATTGTATACGGGGGGGGGCAGAATACAGCGAATGGGGCGGCAGTATTGTATACGGGGGGGGCAGAATACAGCGAATGGGGTGGCAGTATTATATACTGGGGGGGGAGAATACAGCAAACAGGGCGGCAGTATTATATACCCGGGGGGGCAGAATACAGCGAATGGGGCGGCAGTATTATATACCCGGGGGGGGCAGAGTAAAGCGAATGGGGCAGCAGTATTATATACTGGGGGGGGAGAATACAGCGAATGGGGCGGCAGTATTATATACTGGGGGGGGAGAATACAGTGAATGGGGCGGCAGTATTATATACTGGGGGGGGAGAATACAGTGAATGGGGCGGCAGTATTATATACCGGGGGGGGAGGCAGAATACAGCAAATGGTGCGGCAGTATTATATACCCGGGGGGGGCAGAGTAAAGCGAATGGGGCAGCAGTATTATATACCGGGGGGGCAGAATACAACGAACAGGGCGGCAGTATTATATACCCAGGGGGGGGCAAAATACAGCGAATGGAGCGGCAGTATTATATACGGGGGGGGGCAGAATACAGCGAATGGGGCGGCAGTATTATATACCCGGGGGGGGCAGAGTAAAGCGAATGGGGCAGCAGTATTATATACCGGGGGGGCAGAATACAACGAACAGGGCGGCAGTATTATATACCCAGGGGGGGGCAGAATACAGCGAATGGGGGGCAGTATTATATACCAGGGGGGCAAAATACAGCGAATGGAGCGGCAGTATTATATACGGGGGGGGGCAGAATACAGCGAATGGGGGGGCAGTATTATATACCGGGGGGGCAAAATACAGCGAATGGGGCGGCAGTATTGTATACGGGGGGGCAGAATACAGCAAATTGGGCGACAGTATTATATACCGGGGGGGGGGGGAGGCAGAATACAGCAAATGGTGCGGCAGTATTATATACCGGGGGGGGGGGGAGGCAGAATACAGCAAATGGTGCGGCAGTATTATATACCCGGGGGGGCAGAATACAGCGAATGGGCGGCAGTATTATATACCGGGGGGGGGGGCAGAATACAGCGAATGGGGCGGCAGTATTATATACCTGGGGGGGGCAGAATACAGCGAATGGGGCGGGAGTATTATATACTGGGGGGGGCAGATATGAAAAGCGAATGGGGCAGCAGTATTATATACCGGCCGGGGGGGCAGAATACAGCGAATGGGGCGGCAGTATTATATACCGGGGGGGGCAGAATACAGCGAATGGGGCAGCAGTATTATATACTGGGGGGGGCAGATATGAAAAGCAGGAGGAAAGGGAAACACATGAAGAAAACCTAAAGAAGAACTCTACTGACCAGCGCTGTCCTCGGAAGCATCCCATGTATTGTACATACAGCCAGTATACGGCCCCCGACCCGTCTTTATATTAGCACTCTCTATATCTGCTGCATGACTGACCCCCCCAACTAGAACAGGGGGGTCCCCGCAGACAGAGGGACTGGAGACACAGCCAGGAGAAATCTCCCATCCGGGAATGTTCTGCCCCACTATCTATGGTATTGCATTGCATTAGGTTGTTATTGTTTGGTAGTATGCGGACATCTAGTGGTGGTTTTGGGGCACTGCAACTTGTTTACTGTGTGGTTTTGGTATCTTCCTCTGTCCTCCCCTCCTGTTTAGTGCTAGTTGGTTTCACTATATCCGCTCTCCCCGGACCCCGCATTCCCTGTATCCGCTCTGCCCGGACCCCGCATTCACTGTATCCGCTCTCCCGGACCCCGCATTCCCTATATCCGCTCTCCCCGGACCCCACATTCACTATATCCGCTCTCCCCGGACCCCGCATTCACTATATCCGCTCTCCCCCGGACCCCACATTCACTGTATCCGCTCTCCCCGGACCCCGCATTCCTATATCCGCTCTCCCCGGACCCCGCATTCACTATATCCGCTCTCCCCGGACCCCGCATTGACTATATCCGCTCTTCCCGGACCCCGCATTCACCATATCCGCTCTTCCAGACCCCGCATTCCCTATATCCGCTCTCCCCGGACCCCACATTCACTATATCCCCTCTCCCCGGACCCCGCATTCACTATATCCCCTCTCCCCGGACCCCGCATTCACTATATCCGCTCTCCCGGACCCCGCATTGACTATATCCGCTCTCCCCGGACCCCGCATTCACTGTATCCGCTCTCCCCGGACCCCGCATTGACTATATCCGCTCTCCCCGGACCCCGCATTCACTGTATCCGCTCTCCCTGGACCCCGCATTCACTGTATCCGCTCTCCCTGGACCCCGCATTCACTATATTCTCTCCCCCCGGACCCCGCATTCACTATATCCGCTCTCCCCGGACCCCGCATTCACTATATCCGCTCTCCCCGGACCCCGCATTCACTATATCCGCTCTCCCCGGACCCCGCATTCCCTATATCCTCTCCCCCGGACCCCGCATTCACTATATCCGCTCTCCCCGGACCCCGCATTCACTATATCCGCTCTCCCCGGACCCCGCATTCACTATATCCGCTCTCCCCGGACCCCGCATTCACTATATCCGCTCTCCCCGGACCCCGCATTCACTATATCCGCTCTCCCCGGACCCCGCATTCACTATATCCGCTCTCCCCAGACCCCGCATTTCCTATATCCACTCTCCCCGGACCCCGCATTCACTATATCCGCTCTCCCCGGACCCCGCATTCACTATATCCGCTCTCCCCGGACCCCGCATTCACTGTATCCGCTCTCCCCGGACCCCGCATTCACTGTATCCGCTCTCCCCGGACCCCGCATTCACTGTATCCGCTCTCCCCGGACCCCGCATTCACTGTATACGCTCTCCCGGACCCCGCATTCACTATATACTCTCTCCCCGGACCCCGCATTCGCTATATCCGGTCTCCCCGGACCCCGCATTCACTATATCCGCTCTCCCCGGACCCCGCATTCACTATATTCGGTCTCCCCGGACCCCGCATTCACTATATTCGGTCTCCCCGGACCCCGCATTCACTATATCCGCTCTCCCGGACCCCGCATTCACTATATCCGCTCTCCCCAGACCCCGCATTCACTATATCCGCTCTCCCCGGACCCCGCATTCACTATATCCGCTCTCCCCGGACCCCGCATTCGCTATATCCGCTCTCCCCGGACCCCGCATTCACTATATCCGCTCTCCCCGGACCCCGCATTCACTATATCCTCTCTCCCCGGACCCCACATTCACTATATTCGGTCTCCCCGGACCCCACATTCAGTATATCCGCTCTCCCCGGACCCGCATTCACTATATCCGCTCTCCCCGGACCCCGCATTCGCTATATCCGCTCTCCCCGGACCCCGCATTCGCTATATCCGCTCTCCCGGACCCCGCATTCGCTATATCCGCTCTCCCCGGACCCCGCATTCACTATATCCGCTCTCCCTGGACCCCGCATTCACTATATCCGCTCTCCCCGGACCCCACATTCACTATATTCGGTCTCCCCGGACCCCGCATTCACTATATTCGGTCTCCCCGGACCCCGCATTCACTATATCCCACTCCCACAGTACACACAACATGGAAATGCAATTATTTTAGTAAATATAACCTGATAAATCTCTTTTCTCATAGACTTAAGGGAATCCATTGCCCCCCCCCCCCCCCCTTCCCCAGGTCACCAGAATCAGTGTCCCCGTTGGATGATTTCCTCTCTATTCCTGTTCTGGTGACAACCCCAAATTTTTGGGATTTCTTTTACTTTTGATGGGATGGTGTCAGGTCAGCAGGTGACAGTACCACCCGGACAGACTGATCAATTATCAATTATCCAATCACGGAGTGCGGAGGTGGGGAAGAGGCTGTCACTGTCCTTGTGAACCAGCAGGGGGAGACATGTGACCTGGTGAAGTCCCTGTCCCTCCCTGTGTGTGTATATATAAATATATGTCCTGTGACGGGAGGGGGGGCGGTAATGCGGCCAGAAGTCGGAATTTTACGGGGTGATAGGACAAGCAAACGCACTTTTATAGCTTGGCGAGTTGTCACCCAGTACACATCTGTTGCCGTTCGTTGCACCGCAGAAGAGTCGCAATGATTGGTCTGCCCTGCGTGTCATGTGAGCCCCACTGCAGCGCAATGCATGGAGACGCACTACAAGTACTGGACGCAGGACCACCCCTCATTGTGACCCTCAGACATGAAATATGAGCAAAGCACATCCCTCCATAGTGTGTCCTCGTCTCAGTCCAGAGCACTGAGTGTCACCTCTGTCTGCTGCCTCCTTCCTCTGCTATCAGCATAAGTCACATCTGACACCAGGAGAAAAATGGGGACAGGGGAGGAGCTCCAGCACACAGCCTGTGATTGACAGCCCCAGCTCTGTTCCTGTGTGCAAAGGAGGAGGGGGGGGGTTCCTTCCATCCAATCAGCTCTCAGAGCTCTCCTCACTGAGCTCTGCAGTGTGTGACTTCAGCTCCCCACCCCCTGCTTTCTGACACCTCAAACAAGATGTATAAATTCTGCACTTTGAATGGCTGTAGAGGAGAGAGAGCTGCAGATAAACAGCTACAACTTCTGTAGGAGATTGGGTTTCCTCTCTGTGTATCACCTGAGGCCGGTCACTGCACTGGGGACATGGAGGGTCTACAGACACTTCAGCCATGACCCCGGCACTGGATCTGGTTTGGGGTGGAGCCTAGTACCAGTCGTTCACAGTGAAGAGCTCTCCGGTGTCCGGTTTAGGGCGGAGCCTAGTACCAGTCGGTCACAATGAAGAGCTCTCCGGTGTCCGGTTTAGGGCGGAGCCTAGTACCAGTCGGTCCCGGTGAAGAGCTCTCCGGTGTGCGGTTTGGGGCGGAGCCTAGTACCACTCGGTCACAGTGAAGAGCTTTCCGGTGTGCGGTTTGGGGCGGAGCCTAGTACCAGTCGGTCACAATGAAGAGCTCTCCGGTGTCCGGTTTAGGGCGGAGCCTAGTACCAGTCGGTCCCGGTGAAGAGCTCTCCGGTGTGCGGTTTGGGGCGGAGCCTAGTACCAGTCGGTCACAATGAAGAGCTCTCCGGTGTCCGGTTTAGGGCGGAGCCTAGTACCAGTCGGTCCCGGTGAAGAGCTCTCCGGTGTGCGGTTTGGGGAGGAGCCTAGTACCACTCGGTCACAGTGAAGAGCTCTCCGGTGTGCGGTTTGGGGCGGAGCCTAGTACCAGTCGGTCACAGTGAAGAGCTCTCCGGTGTGCGGTTTGGGGCGGAGCCTAGTAGCAGTCGGTCACAATGAAGAGCTCTCCGGTGTGCGGTTTGGGGCGGAGCCTAGTACCAGTCGGTCACAATGAAGAGCTCTCCGGTGTGCGGTTTGGGGCGGAGCCTAGTACCAGTCGGTCACAATGAAGAGCTCTCCGGTGTGCGGTTTGGGGCGGAGCCTGGTACCAGTCAGCCCCGGTGAACAGGACTTGTTCAGTAATTAGGAAATCATTTATTAAGGGTGGAGAAATTCCAGAGGATTTGATGCTGATAATACACACCAGGCGAAGGAAGGAATCAGACTTACAGGGGGAGTGGCTACTCTGTGAGCAAATAAGCAGCAGGGGAGGGTTGTGGGTGGAGTCACATGAAGGAGAGAATGCAGAACTGATGACCTCACAGGTGGGAGGCGGGGTGGAGACACACAAGTAATGTTGTCACCCCCTTTATGGTCTGCAGAGGTGGGAGGGGCCCTGTACACATTACATACATGTTCTGCAGAGGTGGGAGGGGCCCTGTACACATTACATACATGTTCTTCAGAGGTGGGAGGGGCTATGTATACATTACATACATGTTCTGCAGAGGCGGGAGGGGCCACGTACACATTACATACATGTTCAGCAGAGGCGGGAGGGCCCTGTACACATTACATACATGTTCTGCAGAGGTGGGAGGGGCCCTGTACACATTACATACATGTTCTGCAGAGCTGGGAGGGCCCTGTACACATTACATACATGTTCTGCAGAGGCGGGAGGGCCCTGTACACATTACATACATGTTCAGCAGAGGCGGGAGGGGCCCTGTATACATTACCTACATGTTCTGCAGAGGCGGGAGGGGCCCTGTATACATTACATACATGTTTTGCAGAGGTGGGAGGGGCCCTGTACACATTACATACATGTTCTGCAGGCGGTGTCCTGTACTCGTAGTAACAATGATGACACGTAGGGGGCGCTGTGTATGCGATGGATGCAGCGACCTCCGCCAAGGTCACAGCGAGTCGCAGTCAGGCGCTGGGTCTGCCCTCCCCTCCGGTTTTATCTCAGCTGTACAATGATAATCTGACATTCCGCACCAGACATACTCCATCTATTAATACCCCAGACACCCTCCATGTCCCATCCCGCCATTATACCCCCTCCGGCCGGGGGAGGGGCACATTCGGGAAATCAGATACTTTGTTGCTCAGTACAGAAAAGATTTCCTCTGAGTGCCGGTCACGTCGCTGCGATTCGGGAATGGAAATCACGCCTGAAATCGCATCTAATGAATGTGAATGTTGCGTCCTAACGTGCGATTTGCTGCGGCGCCATTTATAAAGTAGTTCTTTGTGACTTTTTCTGCAGTTTATTGCGATTTCACAGACATGGAATAGAATGGAAATCGCTCCGCAAATCGCCAGAAATCGCTGAAAATCTTCACAAGTCGCAATAAAGTCTTCACAAATCGCGCCGAAATCGCAGCCGTGTGACCGGTGACATAATGTTACCAATGAGGAGGATGGCGGCTGAGAGATCATAGAAACGTTCGGTTCCTTCACAGCGCGCAGGGCGTGTCATCATCTGCGTAACGCATGCGTGTCACCGCGCGCAGCAGCTTCTTAATAGACCTTTAGCGGTTTTACTTCTCTGTATGTCTGTGGCACAGCGGGGCGCAGCGGGGCGCAGCGGGGCACAGCGGGGCGCAGCGGGGCGCAGCGGGGCGCAGTGGGGCGCAGCGGGGCGCAGTGGGGCACAGCGGGGCGCAGCGGGGCGCAGTGGGGCACAGCGGGGCGCAGCGGGGCGCAGTGGGGCACAGCGGGGCGCAGTGACACGCCAGCGTGCGTTGTAACGTGTGGCACGCGGGTCTACAATGCGTTTCAGTGAAGGGCGTCGTCGATATCGGTATTGCCTGCGCCTTTGCGTTCACCCCACCATGATTCCCGGCTCTGGTCCACTTTGGGGTCCCCCCACCTCCCCCGCCATGTTTCCCGGCTCTGGTCCACTTTGGGGTCCCCCCACCTCCCCCGCCATGATTCCCGGCTCTGGTCCACTTTGGGTCCCCCCCACCTCCCCCGACATGATTCCCGGCTCTGATCCACTTTTGGCCCCCCCCCCTCCCCTGCCATGATTCCCGGTTCTGATCCACTTTGGGGTCCCCCCCACCTCCCCCGCCATCATTCCCGGTTCTGATCCACTTTGGGGTCCCCCTGCTGAACCCCAAACAGATAAAGGAGGAAATCCGTCAATATCTCCCCTGGAAAGGTATTGATAGGAATTGATAACAATGTGATCAGGAGGACGTCCTCCGGCCGGAAACCATGGAGACGAACGGACAGCTACACCTACAGATATCACCAACCTATGCCGGTACACCCTCCATGCAGACCGCACTCACCTGTGCCAGACGAGGTCTCGGCGGTGACCCCTCTGAGGTGTTCCTTCCTGGTGTCACCCCGATGGGCTGATCCTCCAGTGGTGTTGGTGGTGTCCCTGCAGTCCCCCTAATGAGGTTTTTCTCCAATGATGGTGGTGGTACCCCCAGAGTCACCTCAAAGGGGTTCTCCTACAGTGATGGTGGTGGTACCCCCAGAGTCGCCTCAATGGGGTTCTCCTACAGTGATGGTGGTGGTACCCCCAGAGTCACCTCAATGGGGTTCTCCTACAGTGATGGTGGTGGTACCCCCAGAGTCACCTCAATGGGGTTCTCCTACAGTGATGGTGGTGGTACCCCCAGAGTCACCTCAATGGGGTTCTCCTACAGTGGTGGTGCCCCCACAGTCCCCCTGATGGGGTTATCCTCCAGTGATGGTGGTGGTGCCCCTAGGGTCACCCCAATGTTATAATCCCCGAGTTGTGGTACCCCCAGAGTCCTCCTGATGAGGTGATCCTCCAATGATGGTGGTGGTACCCCTGCAGTCCCCCTGATGGGCTAATCCTTCAGTGATGACAGTGAGGTCCCCAAAGTCCCCCACGATAGGGTGATCCTCCAGTTATGGTGGTGGTACTCCCACAGTCCCACTAATGGTCTGATCCTCCAGTGATGGTGTTGGTGCCCCTACAGTCCCCCTGATGGGGTGATCCTCCAGTGATGGTGCCCCCACAGTCCCCCTGATGGGGTGATCCTCCAGTGATGGTGCCCCCACAGTCCCCTTGATGGGGTGATCCTCCAGTGATGGTGCCCCCACAGTCCCCTTGATGGGGTGATCCTCCAGTGATGGTGCCCCCACAGTCCCGCTGATGGGGTGATCCTCCAGTGATGGTGGTGGTGCCCCCACAGTCCCCCTGATGGGGTGATCCTCCAGTGATGGTGGTGGTACCCCCACAGTCCCCCTGATGGGGTGATCCTGCAGTGATGAGACCCCCAGAGACACCCCAGGGTCCCCCCTTCTGTCCCCAGCACAGAGAGGTTTGTAGGAATGGTCAGGAAGTCCTTGACAAGTCAGGTGGAAGTGGCCCCGGGGCGTCCTGTGCGTGGAATAAAAATTCTCAGCAGGTGTATCCAAATTCCTGGCCAGTCACCTTCATAGCACGGGGGAGGGGCCATATCATCCCTCCACCCCTCCCTCCAGATCCTGGGGGCCAAAACCTTTCCAGAGGGGCCCCAGAGGTGTGTGAGGGGCCACATTCCCTGTCCTGTGTCCCATCCCCCTCCTGACAGATCCATAGTTATGTATTCTGCAGATGATTCCTCCACTGACCCCTCTAGAGATCTGCAGAACATCGCTCCGTCCCCTCCCCCTCCTGACAGATCCATACTGATATATTCTGCAGATGATTCCTCCACTGACCTCTATGGGGGTCTGCAGAACATCGCTCCGTCCCATCCCCCTCCTGACAGACCCATACTGATATATTCTGCAGATGATTCCTCCACTGACCTCACTACAGATCTGCAGAACATCGCTCCGTCCCATCCCCCTCCTGACAGACCCATACTGATATATTCTGCAGATGATTCCTCCACTGACCTCACTACAGATCTGCAGAACATCGCTCCGTCCCATCCCCCTCCTGACAGACCCATACTGATATATTCTGCAGATTATCCCACCAATGACCTCACTACAGATCTGCAGAACATCGCTCCGTCCCTCCCCCTCCTGACAGACCCATACTGATATATTCTGCAGATTATCCCACCAATGACCTCACTACAGATCTGCAGAACATCGCTCCGTCCCATCCCCCTCCTGACAGACCCATACTGATATATTCTGCAGATTATCCCACCAATGACCTCACTACAGATCTGCAGAACATCGCTCCGTCCCTCCCCCTCCTGACAGATCCATACTGATATATTCTGCAGATGATTCCTCCACACACACAGATTATTGGTGCGGGAATTGTTGGGGTTTCAGTGCTGTCTGTGGTGCGGAGTGCCCCCCCCCTCCCCCCCCGGGGTGTTGTGACAACACCGTCTCAATGTTGTGAAAACATTTAATAAAAGTGATTTTACAACAGAGGAGGTCACACCCTCTTTCTGCCAACATGGCTGCCCACCACCCTTCACAGGTACTCCCTCTGGTGGCGGTGAGGAGAGCAGGCAGTGCAGTGAGCATGATACTGAACAACTGCTGAGATAAAACCAATTAGCTTCATTTCTTCCGTTGCTGCCCGTGGTCTGTGCAGACTGCTAGCCGCGCACCAGATCAGCCGCTCAGTGTCGGGGTTCACCCCGGGGAGGGATCTGGGGGCGTACTGGGAGGACAAACATGACGGTGCTCGGCCAGCAGAGGGCGGGGGAAGGGTGGCCCAGGAATGGATCATGGCTGATGTCAGACATCAGGAAGAGCCGTGACTCAGCCGGGACAGCAGCTGTCCGACCCGCCGGGATCTCACCGCGTACTCCGCCACGTCCATGTATGTCCACGCCGAGCACCACGGCTGAGCGCCGTCATGTCACTGGAATCTCCAATGTCACCGGTGTGACCCCCCCCGGTGTGACCCCCCCACACCGATGTGACCCCCCCGATGTGACCTCCACCGATGTGACACCCCCCCCCAGTGTGCCCCCCCACACCGATGTGACCCCCCCGATGTGACCTCCCCCATACCGATGTGACCCCCCCCCAGTGTGCCCCCCCACACCGATGTGACCCCCCCCTGGTGTGACCTCCACCGATGTGACACCCCCCCCCCAGTGTGCCCCCCCACGGATGTGACCCCCCCCATACCAATGTGACAACCCCCCTGGTGTGCCCCCTCACACCGATGTGACCTCCCCCATACCAATGTGACACCCCCCCCTGGTGTGCCCCTCCACACCGATGTGACACCCCCATACCAATGTGACACCTCCCCCCCGGTGTGCCCCCCCCCCACCGGGGACATGATCAGCAACGATGGTCATGATTTATTCTACAATCATCGCTTTCACCTTTATGTATCCTTCGCTCAGCGCTGCACGTCTCCTGCGGCCTCTCTGCAGCCACTTCCTGTCCCCACGGGCCCCAGGGCGAGTTTCCTGAGGGTGACTACAGTGGACCGCTGTGGCAGATCATAATCAATCATAAATTTATTTCAGGTACTTATATATCGCCCTCAATGTACTCCGCGCTTTACATCTATATTACATTCACATCAGGCCCCGCCCCCGAGGAGCGTACAGTCTAAGGTCCCGAACTCACATTCATACATACACAGACTAGGGACAATATAGACAGGAGCCAACAAACCTACCAGCATGTCTTTGGAATGTGGGAGGAAACCAGAGTACCCGGAGGAAACCCACGCAGGCACAGGGAGAACATGCAAACTCCAGGCAGGTGGTGCCGTGGTTGGGATTCGAACAAACGACCCGATTACTGCCAGGCGGAGGTGCTGACCACTCAGCCACTGTGCTGCCCCATAAATCATCATATTTCTATAGCACTTTCCCCAGAATCCTCCCACCTCCCCCATCACTGGTCACAGCCAATGACCCCCATCACCTCCTCCTGGACCCAACCGGATCCCACTGACCGACCAACCGGGGGGACAGCAACATCTGAGAATCTCCATAATATGGAACAATGGGATCGGGAGAGGATCCGGGGGGCCGCGTATCACTACTCCACCAGAATCCCCACCATTAACCCCCCCCCCACCACCACCATAACCCCCCCACCACCATAATCCCCACCATAACCCCCCCACCACCAGAATCCCCACCATTAACCCCCCCACCGCCACAATCCCCACCATTAACCCCCCCCACCGCCAGAATCCCCACCATTAACCCCCCCACCACCATAATCCCCACCATTAACCCCCCCACCACCATAATCCCCACCATTAACCCCCCCCCACCGCCAGAATCCCCACCATTAACCCCCCCACCGCCAGAATCCCCACCATTAACTCCTCCACCACCACAATCCCCACCATTAACCCCCCCACCACCAGAATCCCCACCATTAACCCCCCCCACCGCCAGAATCCCCACCATTAACCCCCCCCCCCCCACCACCACCATAACCCCCCCACCACCATAATCCCCACCATTAACCCCTCCACCACCATAATCCCCACCATTAACCCCCCCACCACCATAATCCCCACCATTAACCCCCCCACCGCCAGAATCCCCACCATTAACCCCCCCCCACAACCAGAATCCCCACCATTAACCCCCCCACAACCAGAATCCCCACCATTAACCCCCCCACCACCATAATCCCCACCATTAACCCCTCCACCACCATAATCCCCACCATTAACCCCCCCACCACCAGAATCCCCACCATTAACCCCTCCACCACCATAATCCCCACCATTAACCCCCCCACCGCCAGAATCCCCACCATTAACCCCCCCACCGCCACAATCCCCACCATTAACCCCCCACAACCAGAATCCCCACCATTACCCCCCACCACCATATCCCCACCTCATTTAACCCCTCCACCACCATAATCCCCACCATTAACCCCCCCACCGCCAGAATCCCCACCATTAACCCCCCCACCGCCACAATCCCCACCATTAACCCCCCCCCCACCGCCAGAATCCCCACCATTAACCCCCCCACCACCATAATCCCCACCATTAACCCCCCCACCACCACAATCCCCACCATTAACCCCCCCCCCCACCGCCAGAATCCCCACCATTAACCCCCCCACCGCCACAATCCCCACCATTAACCCCCCCCCACCGCCAGAATCCCCACCATTAACCCCCCCCACCACCACAATCCCCACCATTAACCCCCCCACCACCACAATCCCCACCATTAACCCCCCCACCACCATAATCCCCACCATTCCCCCCCACCACCATAATCCCCACCATTAACCCCTCCACCACCATAATCCCCACCCATTAACCCCTCCACCACCATAATCCCCACCATTAACCCCCCCACCGCCATAATCCCCACCATTACCCCCACCCCCACAATCCCCACCATTAACCCCCCCACCGCCATAATCCCCACCATTAACCCCCCCACCACCATAATCCCCACCATTACCCCCACCCCCACAATCCCCACCATTAACCCCTCCACCCCCACAATCCCCACCATTAACCCCCCCACCACCATAATCCCCACCATTAACCCCTCCACCACCAGAATCCCCACCATTAACCCCCCCACCACCAGAAACCCCACCATTAACCCCTCCACCACCATAATCCCCACCATTAACCCCCCCACAGCCATAATCCCCACCATTAACCCCCCCCCACAGCCATAATCCCCACCATTAACCCCCCCCCACCGCCAGAATCCCCACCATTAACCCCCCCACCGCCAGAATCCCCACCATTAACCTCCCCACCGCCACAATCCCCACCATTAACCCCCCCCCCACCGCCATAATCCCCACCATTAACCCCTCCACCGCCAGAATCATCGCCATTAACCCCCCCCCACCACCACAATCCCCACCATTAACCCCTCCACCACCAGAATCCTCATCATTAACCCCCCCACCACCAGAATCCTCATCATTAACCCCTCCACCACCAGAATCCTCATCATTAACCCCTCCACCACCAGAATCATCGCCATTAACCCCCCCCACCACCACAATCCCCACCATTAACCCCTCCACCACCAGAATCCTCATCAATAACCCCTCCACCACCAGAATCCTCATCATTAACCCCTCCACCACCAGAATCCTCATCATTAACCCCTCCACCACCAGAATCCTCATCATTAACCCCCCCACCACCACAATCCCCACCATTAACCCCCCCACCACCATAATCCTCACCATTAACCCCTCCACCACCACAATCCCCACCATTAACCCCCCCCACCGCCAGAATCCCCACCATTAACCCCCCCACCACCATAACCCCCACCATTAACCCCCCCACCACCATAATCCTCACCATTAACCCCTCCACCACCACAATCCCCACCATTAACCCCTCCACCACCATAATCCCCACCATTAACCCCTCCACCACCAGAATCCCCACTATTACCCCCCCCCCCCCACCACTAACCCCCCACAGCCATAATCCCCACCATTAACCCCCCCACCACCATAATCCCCACCATTACCCCCACCACCAGAATCCCCACCATTAACCCCTCCACCCCCACAATCCCCACCATTAACCCCCCCACTCTCACAATCCCCACCATTAACCCCCCCACCACCATAATCCCCACCATTAACCCCTCCACCACCATAATCCCCACCATTAACCCCCCCACCACCATAATCCCCACCATTAACCCCCCCACCACCAGAATCCCCACCATTAACCCCTCCACCACCAGAATCCCCACTATTACCCCCCCCCCCCCCACCACCATAATCCCCACCATTAACCCCTCCACCACCAGAATCCCCACTATTACCCCCCCCCCCACACACACACCCCCACAATCCCCACCATTAACCCCTCCACCCCCAAAATCCCCACCAGTAACCCCCCACCCCCACAATCCCCACCATTAACCCCCCCACCACCACAATCCCCACCATTAACCCCTCCACCACCATAATCCCCACCATTAACCCCCCCACAGCCATAATCCCCCACCATTAACCCCCCCACAGCCATAATCCCCACCATTAACCCCCCCCACCACCATAATCCCCACCATTAACCCCTCCACCGCCATAATCCCCACCATTAACCCCTCCACCACCAGAATCCCCACCATTAACCCCTCCACCACCAGAATCCCCACCATTAACCCCTCCACCACCAGAATCCTCATCATTAACCCCTCCACCACCAGAATCATCGCCATTAACCCCTCCACCACCAGAATCCCCACCATTAACCCCTCCACCACCAGAATCATCACCATTAACCCCTCCACCACCAGAATCCCTACCATTAACCCCCCCACCGCCATAATCCCCACCATTAACCCCCCCACCACCATAATCCCCACCATTAACCCCTCCACCACCATAATCCCCACCATTAACCCCTCCACCACCATAATCCCCACCATTAACCCCTCCACCACCAGAATCATCGCCATTAACCCCTCCACCGCCAGAACCCTCACCATTAACACCTCCACCGCCAGAATCCTCATCATTAACCCCCCCACCGCCACCATAATCCCCACCATTAACCCCCCCACCACCAGAATCATCGCCATTAACCCCTCCACCACCAGAATCCCCACCATTAACCCCTCCACCACCAGAATCATCGCCATTAACCCCTCCACCACCAGAATCCTCATCATTAACCCCCCCACCGCCAGAATCCTCACCATTAACCCCTCCACCACCAGAATCCCCACCATTAACCCCTCCACCACCAGAATCATCGCCATTAACCCCTCCACCACCAGAATTCTCATCATTAACCCCACCACCGCCAGAATTCTCATCATTAACCCCTCCACCACCAGAAATCCCCACCATTAACCCCTCCACCACCAGAATCATCGCCATTAACCCCTCCACCACCAGAATCCTCATCATTAACCCCTCCACCGCCAGAATTCTCATCATTAACCCCTCCACCACAAGAATCCCCACCATTAAACCCCTCCACCACCAGAATCATCGCCATTAACCCCTCCACCACCAGAATTCTCATCATTAACCCCTCCACCGCCAGAAATTCTCATCATTAACCCCTCCACCACCAGAATCCTCACCATTAACCCCTCCACCACCAGAATCATCACCGTTAACCCCTCCACCACCAGAATCCTCATCATTAACCCCTCCACCGCCAGAATACTCACCATTAACCCCCCCCACCGCCACATCCCCACCATTAATCCCCCACCGCCACAATCCTCACCATTAACCCCCCCACTGCCCGAATCCTCACCATTAACCCCTCCACCGCCACAATCCCCACCATTAACCCCTCCACCACCAGAATACTCACCATTAACCCCTCCACCACCACAATCCCAACCATTAACCCCTCCACCACCAGAATCCTCACCATTAACCCCTCCACCACCACAATCCCAACCATTAACCCCTCCACCACCAGAATCCTCATCATTAACCCCTCCACAACCAGAATCCTCATCATTAACCCCTCCACCACCACAATCCCCACCATTAACCCCTCCACCTCCAGAATCCTCACCATTAACCCCTCCACTGCCAGAATCCTCACCATTAACCCCCCCACCACCAGAATCCTCACCATTAACCCCCCCACCACCAGAATCCTCACCATTAACCCCTCCACCACCAGAGTACTCACCATTAACCCCTCCACCGCCAGAATCCTCACCATTAACCCCCCCACCACCAGAAATCCCCACCATTAACCTCTCCTCTACCAGAATCCTCACCATTAACCCCTCCACCACCAGAATCCCCACCATTAACCCCTCCACCACCAGAATCCTCACCATTAACCCCTCCACCGCCACAATCCCCACCATTAACCCCTCCACCGCCACAATCCCCACCATTAACCCCTCCCCCGCCACAATCCCCACCATTAACCCCTCCACCTCCAGAATCTTCACCATTAACCCTTCCACCACCAGAAATCCCCACCATTAACCCCTCCACCACCAGAATCCTCACCATTAACCCCTCCACCACCAGAAGCCCCACCATTAACCCCTCCACCGCCAGAATCCTCACCATTACCCCTCCACCACCAGAATCCTAACCATTAACCCCTCCACCACCAGAATCCTAAACCATTAACCCCTCCACCACCAGAGTACTCACCATTAACCCCTCCACCACCACAATCCCAACCATTAATCCCTCCACCGCCACAATCCCCGCCATTAACCCCTCCACCACCAGAATCATCGCCATTAACCCCTCCACCGCCAGAATCCTCACCATTAACCCCACCACCACCAGAATCCTCACCATTAACCCCTCCACCACCAGAATCCCCACCATTAACCCCTCCACCACCAGAATCATCGCCATTAACCCCTCCACCACCAGAAATCCTCATCATTAACCCCCTCCACCACCAGAATCCTCACCATTAACCCCACCGCCACCAGGATCCTCACCATTAACCCCTCCACCACCAGAATCATCACCATTAACCCCTCCACCACCAGAATCCTCATCATTCACCCCTCCACCGCCAGAATACTCACCATTAACCCCCCCCACCGCCACAATCCCCACCATTAACCCCCCCACCGCCACAATCCTCACCATTAACCCCCCCACTGCCAGAATCCTCACCATTAACCCCTCCACCGCCACAATCCCCACCATTAACCCCTCCACCACCAGAATACTCACCATTAACCCCTCCCACCACCACAATCCCAACCATTAACCCCTCCACCACCAGAATCCTCACCATTAACCCCTCCACCACCACAATCCCAACCATTAACCCCTCCACCACCAGAATCCTCATCATTAACCCCTCCACCACCAGAATCCTCATCATTAACCCCTCCACCACCACAATCCCCACCATTAACCCCTCCACCTCCAGAATCCTCACCATTAACCCCTCCACTGCCAGAATCCTTACCATTAACCTCTCCTCTACCAGAATCCTCACCATTAACCCCTCCACCACCAGAATCCCCACCATTAACCCCTCCACCACCAGAATCCTCACCATTAACCCCTCCACCGCCACAATCCCCACCATTAACCCCTCCACCGCCACAATCCCCACCATTAAACCCCTCCCCCGCCACAATCCCCACCATTAACCCCTCCACCTCCAGAATCTTCACCATTAACCCTTCCACCACCAGAATCCCCACCATTAACCCCTCCACCACCAGAATCCTCACCATTAACCCCTCCACCACCAGAAGCCCCACCATTAACCCCTCCACCGCCAGAATCCTCACCATTACCCCTCCACCACCAGAATCCTAACCATTAACCCCTCCACCACCAGAATCCTAACCATTAACCCCTCCACCACCAGAGTACTCACCATTAACCCCTCCACCACCACAATCCCAACCATTAATCCCTCCACCGCCACAATCCCCGCCATTAACCCCTCCACCACCAGAATCATCGCCATTAACCCCTCCACCACCAGAATCCTCACCATTAACCCCACCACCACCAGAATCCTCACCATTAACCCCTCCACCACCAGAATCCCCACCATTAACCCCTCCACCACCAGAATCATCGCCATTAACCCCTCCACCACCAGAATCCTCATCATTAACCCCTCCACCGCCAGAATTCTCATCATTAAACCCCTCCACCACCAGAATCCCCACCATTAACCCCTCCACCACCAGAATCATCGCCATTAACCCCTCCACCACCAGAATCCTCATCATTAACCCCTCCACCACCAGAATCCTCACCATTAACCCCACCGCCACCAGGATCCTCACCATTAACCCCTCCACCACCAGAATCATCACCATTAACCCCTCCACCACCAGAATCCTCATCATTCACCCCTCCACCGCCAGAATACTCACCATTAACCCCCCCCACCGCCACAATCCCCACCATTAACCCCCCCACCGCCACAATCCTCACCATTAACCCCCCCCACTGCCAGAATCCTCACCATTAACCCCTCCACCGCCACAATCCCCACCATTAACCCCTCCACCACCAGAATACTCACCATTAACCCCTCCACCACCACAATCCCCACCATTAACCCCTCCACCACCAGAATCCTCACCATTAACCCCTCCACCGCCAGAATCCTCACCATTACCCCTCCACCACAAGAATCCTAACCATTAACCCCTCCACCACCAGAAATCCTAACCATTAACCCCTCCACCACCAGAGTACTCACCATTAACCCCTCCACCACCACAATCCCAACCATTAATCCCTCCACCGCCACAATCCCCACCATTCCATTTAATTCGAAGACTGTTCAGTAGGGTTGAGGTGTGTACTGTGGGAGAGCGGATATAGTGAATGCGGGGTCCAGGGAGTGCGGCTATAGTGAATGCGGGGTCCGGGGAGTGCGGCTATAGTGAATGCGGGGTCCGGGGAGAGCGGATATAGTGAATGCGGGGTCCGGGGAGGGCGGATATAGTGAATGCGGGGTACGGGGAGGGCGGATGTAGTGAATGTGGGGTCCGGGGAGAGGGGATATAGTGAATGCGGGGTCCGGGGAGAGCAGATATATTGAATGCGGTGTATGGGGAGGGCGGATGTAGTGAATGCGGGGTCCGGGGAGAGCGGATATAGTGAATGCGGGGTCCGGGGAGAGCGGATGTAGTGAATGCGGGGACCGGGGAGAGCGGATATAGTGAATGCGGGGTCTGGGGAGAGCGGATATAGTGAATGCGGGGTCCAGGGAGAGCGGATATAGTGAATGCGGGGTCCAAGGAGGGCGGATATAGTGAATGCGGGGTCCGGGGAGAGCGGATATAGTGAATGCGGGGTCCGGGGAGAGCGGATATAGTGAATGCGGGGTCCAGGGAGAGCGGATATAGTGAATGCGGGGTCCGTAGAGAGCGGATATAGTGAATGCGGGGTCCGGGGAGAGGGGATATAGTGAATGCGGGGTCCGGGGAGAGCGGATATAGTGAATGCGGGGTCCGGGGAGAGCGGATATAGTGAATGCGGGGTCCGGGGAGAGCGGATATAGTGAATGCGGGGATCGGGGAGAGCGGATATAGTGAATGCGGGGTCTGGGGAGAGCGGATATAGTGAATGCGGGGTCCAGGGAGAGCGGATATAGTGAATGCGGGGTCCAAGGAGGGCGGATATAGTGAATGCGGAGTCCGGGGAGAGCGGATATAGTGAATGCGGGGTCCGGGGAGAGCGGATATAGTGAATGCGGGGTCCA